>NW_026870219.1:320000-507000 GCF_963584025.1 Labrus mixtus
AACATTATCATGAAGAAATTCGGCTTCAAAAAAGTTTTCGGAAGGTGGGGTGTGTTTCGTCTTTTTTCAACTTTTTCGTAAGCGGGGGTGGGTCAATTGAAAATATTCATGAAGAAATTTGGCTTCAAAAAAGATGAAAATTTTCATGAAGTATTTGGGCTTCAAAAAATTTGAAAATTTTCATGAAGAAATTCGGCTTCAAAAAATTTGAAAATTTTCATGAAGAAATTCGGCTTCAAAAAAGTTGAAAATTTTCATGAAGTATTTAGGCTTCAAAAAAGTTGAAAATTTTCATGCAAAAATTCGGCTTCAAAAAAGTTTTCAAAAGGGTAGGGCGTTTCGTCTTTTTTCAACTTTTTCGTAAGGGGGGGTGTTTCGTCTTTTTTCAACTTTTTCGTAAGGGGGGGGGTGTTTCGTCTTTTTTCGACTTTTTCGTAAGAGGGGGGGTGTTTCGTCTTTTTTCAACTTTTTCGTGAGGGGGGGTGGGTCAATTGAAAATATTCATGAAGAAATTCGGCTTCAAAAAAGTTGAAAATTCTCATGAAGTATTTGGGCTTCAAAAAAGTTTAAAATTTTCATGAAGAAATTCGGCATCAAAAAGGTTGAAAATTTTCATGAAGTATTTGGGCTTCAAAAAAGTTGAAAATATTCATGAAGAAATTCGGCTTCAAAAAAGTTTTCGCAAGGGGGGGGTGTTTCGTCTTTTTTCAACTTTTTCGTAAGGGGGGGTGTTTCGTCTTTTTTCAACTTTTTCGTAAGGGGGGGTGTTTCGTCTTTTTTCAACTTTTTCGTAAGAGGGGGGTGTTTCGTCTTTTTTCAACTTTTTCGTGAGGGGGGGTGGGTCAATTGAAAATATTCATGAAGAAATTCGGCTTCAAAAAAGTTGAAAATTTTCATGAAGTATTTGGGCTTCAAAAAAGTTTAAAATTTTCATGAAGAAATTCGGCTTCAAAAAGGTTGAAAATTTTCATGAAGTATTTGGGCTTCAAAAAAGTTGAAAATATTCATGAAGAAATTCGGCTTCAAAAAAGTTGAAAATTTTCATGAAGCATTTGGGCTTGAAAATTTTTCTGAATTTTCATGAAGAAATTCGGCTTCAAAAAAGTTTAAAATTTTCATGAAGAAATTCGGCTTCAAAAAAGTTGAAAATTTTCATGAAGTATTTGGGCTTCAAAAAAGTTGAAAATTTTCATGAAGTAATTCGGCTTCAAAAAAGTTTTCGCAAGGGGGGGGTGTTTCTTCTTTTTTCAAATTTTTCGTGAGGGGGGGTGGGTCAATTGAAAATATTCATGAAGAAATTCGGCTTCAAAAAAGTTGAAAATTTTCATGGAGCATTTGGGCTTCAAAAAAGTTGAAAATTTTCATGAAGAAATTCGGCTTCAAAAAAGTTTTCGCAAGGGGGGGGTGTTTCGTCTTTTTTCTACTTTTTTGGAAGGGGGGGGTGTTTCGTCTTTTTTCAACTTTTTCGTAAGGGGGGGGTGTTTCGTCTTTTTTCAAATTTTTCGTGAGGAGGGGTGGGTCAATTGAAAATATTCATGAAGAAATTCGGCTTCAAAAAAGTTGAAAATTTTCATGAAGCATTTGGGCTTCAAAAAAGTTGAAAATTTTCATGAAGAAATTCGCACTCAAAAAAGTTAAAAATTTTCATGAAGAAATTCGGCTTCAAAAAATTGAAAATTTTTCATGAAGAAATTCGGCTTCAAAAAAGTTGAAAATTTTCATGAAGCATTTGGGCTTCAAAAAAGTTGAAAATTTTCATGAAGAAATTCGGCTTCAAAAAAGTTTTCGCAAGGGGGGGGTGTTTCGTCTTTTTTCTACTTTTTTGGAAGGGGGGGGTGTTTCGTCTTTTTTCAAATTTTTCGTGAGGGGGGGTGGGTCAATTGAAAATATTCATGAAGAAATTCGGCTTCAAAAAAGTTTAAAATTTTCATGAAGAAATTCGGCTTCAAAAAAGTTGAAAATTTTCATGAAGCATTTGGGCTTCAAAAAAGTTGAAAATTTTCATGAAGAAATTCGCACTCAAAAAAGTTAAAAATTTTCATGAAGAAATTCGGCTTCAAAAAATTGAAAATTTTCATGAAGAAATTCGGCTTCAAAAAAGTTGAAATTTTTCATGAAGTATTTGGGCTTGAAAAAAGTTGAACATTATCATGAAGAAATTCGGCTTCAAAAAAGTTTTCGGAAGGTGGGGTGTGTTTCGTCTTTTTTCAACTTTTTCGTAAGGGGGGGGTGTTTCGTCTTTTTTCAACTTTTTCGTAAGCGGGGGTGGGTCAATTGAAAATATTCATGAAGAAATTTGGCTTCAAAAAAGATGAAAATTTTCATGAAGTATTTGGGCTTCAAAAAATTTGAAAATTTTCATGAAGAAATTCGGCTTCAAAAAATTTGAAAATTTTCATGAAGAAATTCGGCTTCAAAAAAGTTGAAAATTTTCATGAAGTATTTAGGCTTCAAAAAAGTTGAAAATTTTCATGCAAAAATTCGGCTTCAAAAAAGTTTTCAAAAGGGTGGGGCGTTTCGTCTTTTTTCAACTTTTTCGTAAGGGGGGGTGTTTCGTCTTTTTTCAACTTTTTCGTAAGGGGGGGGGTGTTTCGTCTTTTTTCGACTTTTTCGTAAGAGGGGGGGTGTTTCGTCTTTTTTCAACTTTTTCGTGAGGGGGGGTGGGTCAATAGAAAATATTCATGAAGAAATTCGGCTTCAAAAATTTTGAAAATTTTCATCAAGTATTTGGGCTTCAAAAAAGTTGAAAATTTTCATGAAGAAATTCGGCTTCAAAAAAGTTGAAAAAATTCATGAAGTATTTGGGCTTCAAAAAAGTTTAAAATTTTCATGAAGAAATTCGGCTTCAAAAAAGTTTAAAATTTTCATGAAGAAATTCTGCTTCAAAAAAGTTTTCGCAAGGGGGGGTGTTTCGTCTTTTTTCAACTTTTTCGTAAGAGGGGGGTGTTTCGTCTTTTTTCAACTTTTTCGTGAGGGGGGTGGGTCAATTGAAAATATTCATGAAGAAATTCGGCTTCAAAAGTTGAAAATTTTCATGAAGTATTTGGGCTTCAAAAAAGTTGAAAATTTTCATGAACAAAATTCGGCTTCAAAAAAGTTTAAAATTTTCATGAAGAAATTCAGCTTCAAAAAAGTTGAAAATTTTCATGAAGTATTTGGGCTTCAAAAAAGTTGAACATTTTCATGAAGTATTTGGGCATGAAAAAAGTTGAAAATTTTCATGAAGAAATTCGGCTTCAAAAAAGTTTTCGCAAGGGGGGGGTGTTTCTTCTTTTTTCAAATTTTTCGTGAGGGGGGGTGGGTCAATTGAAAATATTCATGAAGAAATTCGGCTTCAAAAAAGTTGAAAATTTTCATGAAGCATTTGGGCTTCAAAAAAGTTGAAAATTTTCATGAAGAAATTCGGCTTCAAAAAAGTTTTCGCAAGGGGGGGGTGTTTCGTCTTTTTTCTACTTTTTTGGAAGGGGGGGGTGTTTCGTCTTTTTTCAACTTTTTCGTAAGGGGGGGTGTTTCGTCTTTTTTCAAATTTTTCGTGAGGGGGGGTGGGTCAATTGAAAATATTCATGAAGAAATTCGGCTTCAAAAAAGTTTAAAATTTTCATGAAGCATTTGGGCTTCAAAAAAGTTGAAAATTTTCATGAAGAAATTCGCATTCAAAAAAGTTAAAAATTTTCATGAAGTATTTGGGCTTGAAAAAAGTTGAACATTATCATGAAGAAAATCGGCTTCAAAAAAGTTTTCGCAAGGTGGGGGGTGTTTCGTCTTTTTTCAACTTTTTCGTAAGGGGGGGGTGTTTCGTCTTTTTTCAACTTTTTCGTAAGCGGGGGTGGGTCAATTGAAAATATTCATGAAGAAATTTGGCTTCAAAAAAGATGAAAATTTTCATGAAGTATTTGGGCTTCAAAAAAGTTGAAAATTTTCATGAAGAAATTCGGCTTCAAAAAAGTTTAAAATTTTCATGAAGAAATTCGGCTTCAAAAAAGTTGAAAATTTTCATGAAGTATTTAGGCTTCAAAAAAGTTGAAAATTTTCATTAAGAAATTCGGCTTCAAAAAAGTTTTCGCAAGGGTGGGGTGTTTCGTCTTTTTTCAACTTTTTCGTAAGGGGGGGTGTTTAGTCTTTTTTCAACTTTTTCGTAAGGGGGGGGTGTTTCGTCTTTTTTCGACTTTTTCGTAAGAGGGGGGTGTTTCGTCTTTTTTCAACTTTTTCGTAAGAGGGGGGTGTTTCGTCTTTTTTCAACTTTTTCGTGAGGGGGGGTGGGTCAATTGAAAATATTCATGAAGAAATTCGGCTTCAAAAAAGTTGAAAATTTTCATGAAGAAATTCGGCTTCAAAAAAGTTGAAAATTTTCATGAAGCATTTGGGCTTGAAAATTTTTCTAAATTTTCATGAAGAAATTCGGCTTCAAAAAAGTTTAAAATTTTCATGAAGAAATTCGGCTTCAAAAAAGTTGAAAATTTTCATGAAGTATTTGGGCTTCAAAAAAGTTGAAAATATTCATGAAGAAATTCGGCTTCAAAAAAGTTGAAAATTTTCATGAAGCATTTGGGCTTGAAAATTTTTCTGAATTTTCATGAAGAAATTCGGCTTCAAAAAAGTTTAAAATTTTCATGAAGAAATTCGGCTTCAAAAAAGTTGAAAATTTTCATGAAGTATTTGGGCTTCAAAAAAGTTGAAAATTTTCATGAAGTAATTCGGCTTCAAAAAAGTTTTCGCAAGGGGGGGGTGTTTCTTCTTTTTTCAAATTTTTCGTGAGGGGGGGTGGGTCAATTGAAAATATTCATGAAGAAATTCGGCTTCAAAAAAGTTGAAAATTTTCATGAAGCATTTGGGCTTCAAAAAAGTTGAAAATTTTCATGAAGAAATTCGGCTTCAAAAAAGTTTTCGCAAGGGGGGGGTGTTTCGTCTTTTTTCTACTTTTTTGGAAGGGGGGGGTGTTTCGTCTTTTTTCAACTTTTTCGTAAGGGGGGGGTGTTTCGTCTTTTTTCAAATTTTTCGTGAGGGGGGGTGGGTCAATTGAAAATATTCATGAAGAAATTCGGCTTCAAAAAAGTTTAAAATTTTCATGAAGAAATTCGGCTTCAAAAAAGTTGAAAATTTTCATGAAGCATTTGGGCTTCAAAAAAGTTGAAAATTTTCATGAAGAAATTCGCACTCAAAAAAGTTAAAAATTTTCATGAAGAAATTCGGCTTCAAAAAATTGAAAATTTTCATGAAGAAATTCGGCTTCAAAAAAGTTGAAATTTTTCATGAAGTATTTGGGCTTGAAAAAAGTTGAACATTATCATGAAGAAATTCGGCTTCAAAAAAGTTTTCGGAAGGTGGGGTGTGTTTCGTCTTTTTTCAACTTTTTCGTAAGGGGGGGGTGTTTCGTCTTTTTTCAACTTTTTCGTGAGGGGGGGTGGGTCAATTGAAAATATTCATGAAGAAATTCGGCTTCAAAAAAGTTGAAAATTCTCATGAAGTATTTGGGCTTCAAAAAAGTTTAAAATTTTCATGAAGAAATTCGGCATCAAAAAGGTTGAAAATTTTCATGAAGTATTTGGGCTTCAAAAAAGTTGAAAATATTCATGAAGAAATTCGGCTTCAAAAAAGTTTTCGCAAGGGGGGGGTGTTTCGTCTTTTTTCAACTTTTTCGTAAGGGGGGGTGTTTCGTCTTTTTTCAACTTTTTCGTAAGGGGGGGTGTTTCGTCTTTTTTCAACTTTTTCGTAAGAGGGGGGTGTTTCGTCTTTTTTCAACTTTTTCGTGAGGGGGGGTGGGTCAATTGAAAATATTCATGAAGAAATTCGGCTTCAAAAAAGTTGAAAATTTTCATGAAGTATTTGGGCTTCAAAAAAGTTTAAAATTTTCATGAAGAAATTCGGCTTCAAAAAGGTTGAAAATTTTCATGAAGTATTTGGGCTTCAAAAAAGTTGAAAATATTCATGAAGAAATTCGGCTTCAAAAAAGTTGAAAATTTTCATGAAGCATTTGGGCTTGAAAATTTTTCTGAATTTTCATGAAGAAATTCGGCTTCAAAAAAGTTTAAAATTTTCATGAAGAAATTCGGCTTCAAAAAAGTTGAAAATTTTCATGAAGTATTTGGGCTTCAAAAAAGTTGAAAATTTTCATGAAGTAATTCGGCTTCAAAAAAGTTTTCGCAAGGGGGGGGTGTTTCTTCTTTTTTCAAATTTTTCGTGAGGGGGGGTGGGTCAATTGAAAATATTCATGAAGAAATTCGGCTTCAAAAAAGTTGAAAATTTTCATGGAGCATTTGGGCTTCAAAAAAGTTGAAAATTTTCATGAAGAAATTCGGCTTCAAAAAAGTTTTCGCAAGGGGGGGGTGTTTCGTCTTTTTCTACTTTTTTGGAAGGGTGGGGTGTTTCGTCTTTTTTCAACTTTTTCGTAAGGGGGGGGTGTTTCGTCTTTTTTCAAATTTTTCGTGAGGGGGGGTGGGTCAATTGAAAATATTCATGAAGAAATTCGGCTTCAAAAAAGTTGAAAATTTTCATGAAGCATTTGGGCTTCAAAAAAGTTGAAAATTTTCATGAAGAAATTCGCACTCAAAAAAGTTAAAAATTTTCATGAAGAAATTCGGCTTCAAAAAATTGAAAATTTTCATGAAGAAATTCGGCTTCAAAAAAGTTGAAATTTTTCATGAAGTATTTGGGCTTGAAAAAAGTTGAACATTATCATGAAGAAATTCGGCTTCAAAAAAGTTTTCGGAAGGTGGGGTGTGTTTCGTCTTTTTTCAACTTTTTCGTAAGCAGGGGTGTTTCGTCTTTTTTCAACTTTTTCGTAAGCGGGGGTGGGTCAATTGAAAATATTCATGAAGAAATTTGGCTTCAAAAAAGATGAAAATTTTCATGAAGTATTTGGGCTTCAAAAAATTTGAAAATTTTCATGAAGAAATTCGGCTTCAAAAAATTTGAAAATTTTCATGAAGAAATTCGGCTTCAAAAAAGTTGAAAATTTTCATGAAGTATTTAGGCTTCAAAAAAGTTGAAAATTTTCATGCAAAAATTCGGCTTCAAAAAAGTTTTCAAAAGGGTGGGGCGTTTCGTCTTTTTTCAACTTTTTCGTAAGGGGGGGTGTTTCGTCTTTTTTCAACTTTTTCGTAAGGGGGGGGGTGTTTCGTCTTTTTTCGACTTTTTCGTAAGAGGGGGGGTGTTTCGTCTTTTTTCAACTTTTTCGTGAGGGGGGGTGGGTCAATAGAAAATATTCATGAAGAAATTCGGCTTCAAAAATTTTGAAAATTTTCATCAAGTATTTGGGCTTCAAAAAAGTTGAAAATTTTCATGAAGAAATTCGGCTTCAAAAAAGTTGAAAAAATTCATGAAGTATTTGGGCTTCAAAAAAGTTTAAAATTTTCATGAAGAAATTCGGCTTCAAAAAAGTTTAAAATTTTCATGAAGAAATTCTGCTTCAAAAAAGTTTTCGCAAGGGGGGGTGTTTCGTCTTTTTTCAACTTTTTCGTAAGGGGGGGGTGTTTCGTCTTTTTTCAAATTTTTCGTGAGGGGGGTGGGTCAATTGAAAATATTCATGAAGAAATTCGGCTTCAAAAAAGTTGAAAATTTTCATGAAGCATTTGGGCTTCAAAAAAGTTGAAAATTTTCATGAAGAAATTCGCACTCAAAAAAGTTAAAAATTTTCATGATGAAATTCGGCTTCAAAAAATTGAAAATTTTTCATGAAGAAATTCGGCTTCAAAAAAGTTGAAAATTTTCATGAAGCATTTGGGCTTCAAAAAAGTTGAAAATTTTCATGAAGAAATTCGGCTTCAAAAAAGTTTTCGCAAGGGGGGGGTGTTTCGTCTTTTTTCTACTTTTTTGGAAGGGGGGGGTGTTTCGTCTTTTTTCAACTTTTTCGTAAGGGGGGGGTGTTTCGTCTTTTTTCAAATTTTTCGTGAGGGGGGGTGGGTCAATTGAAAATATTCATGAAGAAATTCGGCTTCAAAAAAGTTTAAAATTTTCATGAAGAAATTCGGCTTCAAAAAAGTTGAAAATTTTCATGAAGTATTTGGGCTTCAAAAAAGTTGAAAATTTTCATGAAGTAATTCGGCTTCAAAAAAGTTTTCGCAAGGGGGGGGTGTTTCTTCTTTTTTCAAATTTTTCGTGAGGGGGGGTGGGTCAATTGAAAATATTCATGAAGAAATTCGGCTTCAAAAAAGTTGAAAATTTTCATGGAGCATTTGGGCTTCAAAAAAGTTGAAAATTTTCATGAAGAAATTCGGCTTCAAAAAAGTTTTCGCAAGGGGGGGGTGTTTCGTCTTTTTTCTACTTTTTTGGAAGGGGGGGGTGTTTCGTCTTTTTTCAACTTTTTCGTAAGGGGGGGGTGTTTCGTCTTTTTTCAAATTTTTCGTGAGGGGGGGTGGGTCAATTGAAAATATTCATGAAGAAATTCGGCTTCAAAAAAGTTGAAAATTTTCATGAAGTATTTGGGCTTCAAAAAAGTTGAAAATATTCATGAAGAAATTCGGCTTCAAAAAAGTTTTCGCAAGGGGGGGTGTTTCGTCTTTTTTCAACTTTTTCGTAAGGGGGGGTGTTTCGTCTTTTTACAACTTTTTCGTAAGGGGGGGGTGTTTCGTCTTTTTTCAACTTTTTCGTAAGGGGGGGTGTTTCGTCTTTTCTCAACTTTTTCGTAAGGGGGGGTGTTTCGTCTTTTTTCAACTTTTTCGTAAGGGGGGGTGTTTCGTCTTTTTTCAACTTTTTCGTAAGCGGGGGTGGGTCAACTGAAAATATTCATGAAGAAATTTGGCTTCAAAAAAGATGAAAATTTTCATGAAGTATTTGGGCTTCAAAATTTTTTTAAATTTTCATGAAGAAATTCGGCTTCAAAAAAGTTGAAAATTTTCATGAAGTATTTGGGCTTGAAAAAAGTTGAAAATTTTCATGAAGAAATTCGGCTTCAAAAAAGTTTTCGCAAGGGGGGGTGTTTCGTCTTTTTTCAACTTTTTCGTAAGGGGGGGGTGTTTCGTCTTTTTTCAAATTTTTCGTGAGGGGGGGTGGGTCAATTGAAAATATTCATGAAGAAATTCGGCTTCAAAAAAGTTGAAAATTTTCATGAAGCATTTGGGCTTCAAAAAAGTTGAAAATTTTCATGAAGAAATTCGCACTCAAAAAAGTTAAAAATTTTCATGAAGAAATTCGGATTCAAAAAAGTTAAAAATTTTCATGAAGAAATTCGGCTTCGAAAAAGTTAAAAATTTTCATGAAGAAATTGGATTCAAAAAAGTTGAAATTTTTCATGAAGTATTTGGGCTTCAAAAAAGTTGAAAATTTTCATGAAGTATTTGGGCTTCAAAAAAGTTGAACATTTTCATGAAGTATTTGGGCTTGAAAAAAGTTGAAAATTTTCATGAAGAAATTCGGCTTCAAAAAAGTTTTCGCAAGGGGGGGGTGTTTCGTCTTTTTTCTACTTTTTCGGAAGGGGGGGGTGTTTCGTCTTTTTTCAACTTTTTCGTAAGAGGGGGGTGTTTCGTCTTTTTTCAACTTTTTCGTAAGGGGGGGTGGGTCAATTGAAAATTTTCATGAAGAAATTTGGCTTCAAAAAAGTTGAAAATTTTTATCAAGTATTTGGGCTTCAAAAAAGTTGAAAATTTTCATGAAGAAATTCGGCTTCGAAAAAGTTAAAAATTTTCATGAAAAAATTCGGCTACAAAAAAGTTGAAATTTTTCATTAAGTATTTGGACTTCAAAAAAGTTGAAAATTTTCATGAAGTATTTGGGCTTGAAAAAAGTTTAAAATTTTCATGAAGAAATTCGGCTTCAAAAAAGTTTTCGCAAGGGGGGGGTGTTTCGTCTTTTTTCAACTTTTTCGTAAATGGGGGGGGGTGTTTCGTCTTTTTTCAACTTTTTCGTGAGGCGGGTGGGTCAATTGAAAATATTCATGAAGAAATTCGGCTTCAAAAATTTTGAAAATTTTCATCAAGTATTTGGGCTTCAAAAAAGTTGAAAATTTTCATGAAGAAATTCGGCTTCAAAAAAGTTGAAAAAATTCATGAAGTATTTGGGCTTCAAAAAAGTTTAAAATTTTCATGAAGAAATTCGGCTTCAAAAAAGTTTAAAATTTTCATGAAGAAATTCTGCTTCAAAAAAGTTTTCGCAAGGGGGGGTGTTTCGTCTTTTTTCAACTTTTTCGTAAGAGGGGGGTGTTTCGTCTTTTTTCAACTTTTTCGTGAGGGGGGTGGGTCAATTGAAAATATTCATGAAGAAATTCGGCTTCAAAAGTTGAAAATTTTCATGAAGTATTTGGGCTTCAAAAAAGTTGAAAATTTTCATGAACAAAATTCGGCTTCAAAAAAGTTGAAAATTTTCATGAAGAAATTCAGCTTCAAAAAAGTTGAAAATTTTCATGAAGTATTTGGGCTTCAAAAAAGTTGAACATTTTCATGAAGTATTTGGGCATGAAAAAAGTTGAAAATTTTCATGAAGAAATTCGGCTTCAAAAAAGTTTTCGCAAGGGGGGGGTGTTTCTTCTTTTTTCAAATTTTTCGTGAGGGGGGGTGGGTCAATTGAAAATTTTCATGAAGAAATTCGGCTTCAAAAAAGTTGAAATTTTTCATGAAGTATTTGGGCTTGAAAAAAGTTGAACATTATCATGAAGAAATTCGGCTTCAAAAAAGTTTTCGGAAGGTGGGGTGTGTTTCGTCTTTTTTCAACTTTTTCGTAAGCAGGGGTGTTTCGTCTTTTTTCAACTTTTTCGTAAGCGGGGGTGGGTCAATTGAAAATATTCATGAAGAAATTTGGCTTCAAAAAAGATGAAAATTTTCATGAAGTATTTGGGCTTCAAAAAATTTGAAAATTTTCATGAAGAAATTCGGCTTCAAAAAATTTGAAAATTTTCATGAAGAAATTCGGCTTCAAAAAAGTTGAAAATTTTCATGAAGTATTTAGGCTTCAAAAAAGTTGAAAATTTTCATGCAAAAATTCGGCTTCAAAAAAGTTTTCAAAAGGGTGGGGCGTTTCGTCTTTTTTCAACTTTTTCGTAAGGGGGGGTGTTTCGTCTTTTTTCAACTTTTTCGTAAGGGGGGGGGTGTTTCGTCTTTTTTCGACTTTTTCGTAAGAGGGGGGGTGTTTCGTCTTTTTTCAACTTTTTCGTGAGGGGGGGTGGGTCAATAGAAAATATTCATGAAGAAATTCGGCTTCAAAAATTTTGAAAATTTTCATCAAGTATTTGGGCTTCAAAAAAGTTGAAAATTTTCATGAAGAAATTCGGCTTCAAAAAAGTTGAAAAAATTCATGAAGTATTTGGGCTTCAAAAAAGTTTAAAATTTTCATGAAGAAATTCGGCTTCAAAAAAGTTTAAAATTTTCATGAAGAAATTCTGCTTCAAAAAAGTTTTCGCAAGGGGGGGTGTTTCGTCTTTTTTCAACTTTTTCGTAAGGGGGGGGTGTTTCGTCTTTTTTCAAATTTTTCGTGAGGGGGGTGGGTCAATTGAAAATATTCATGAAGAAATTCGGCTTCAAAAAAGTTGAAAATTTTCATGAAGCATTTGGGCTTCAAAAAAGTTGAAAATTTTCATGAAGAAATTCGCACTCAAAAAAGTTAAAAATTTTCATGATGAAATTCGGCTTCAAAAAATTGAAAATTTTTCATGAAGAAATTCGGCTTCAAAAAAGTTGAAAATTTTCATGAAGCATTTGGGCTTCAAAAAAGTTGAAAATTTTCATGAAGAAATTCGGCTTCAAAAAAGTTTTCGCAAGGGGGGGGTGTTTCGTCTTTTTTCTACTTTTTTGGAAGGGGGGGGTGTTTCGTCTTTTTTCAACTTTTTCGTAAGGGGGGGGTGTTTCGTCTTTTTTCAAATTTTTCGTGAGGGGGGGTGGGTCAATTGAAAATATTCATGAAGAAATTCGGCTTCAAAAAAGTTTAAAATTTTCATGAAGAAATTCGGCTTCAAAAAAGTTGAAAATTTTCATGAAGTATTTGGGCTTCAAAAAAGTTGAAAATTTTCATGAAGTAATTCGGCTTCAAAAAAGTTTTCGCAAGGGGGGGGTGTTTCTTCTTTTTTCAAATTTTTCGTGAGGGGGGGTGGGTCAATTGAAAATATTCATGAAGAAATTCGGCTTCAAAAAAGTTGAAAATTTTCATGGAGCATTTGGGCTTCAAAAAAGTTGAAAATTTTCATGAAGAAATTCGGCTTCAAAAAAGTTTTCGCAAGGGGGGGGTGTTTCGTCTTTTTTCTACTTTTTTGGAAGGGGGGGGTGTTTCGTCTTTTTTCAACTTTTTCGTAAGGGGGGGGTGTTTCGTCTTTTTTCAAATTTTTCGTGAGGGGGGGTGGGTCAATTGAAAATATTCATGAAGAAATTCGGCTTCAAAAAAGTTGAAAATTTTCATGAAGTATTTGGGCTTCAAAAAAGTTGAAAATATTCATGAAGAAATTCGGCTTCAAAAAAGTTTTCGCAAGGGGGGGTGTTTCGTCTTTTTTCAACTTTTTCGTAAGGGGGGGTGTTTCGTCTTTTTACAACTTTTTCGTAAGGGGGGGGTGTTTCGTCTTTTTTCAACTTTTTCGTAAGGGGGGGTGTTTCGTCTTTTCTCAACTTTTTCGTAAGGGGGGGTGTTTCGTCTTTTTTCAACTTTTTCGTAAGGGGGGGTGTTTCGTCTTTTTTCAACTTTTTCGTAAGCGGGGGTGGGTCAACTGAAAATATTCATGAAGAAATTTGGCTTCAAAAAAGATGAAAATTTTCATGAAGTATTTGGGCTTCAAAATTTTTTTAAATTTTCATGAAGAAATTCGGCTTCAAAAAAGTTGAAAATTTTCATGAAGTATTTGGGCTTGAAAAAAGTTGAAAATTTTCATGAAGAAATTCGGCTTCAAAAAAGTTTTCGCAAGGGGGGGTGTTTCGTCTTTTTTCAACTTTTTCGTAAGGGGGGGGTGTTTCGTCTTTTTTCAACTTTTTCGTAAGGGGGGGTGTTTCGTCTTTTCTCAACTTTTTCGTAAGGGGGTGTGTTTCGTCTTTTTTCAACTTTTTCGTAAGCGGGGGTGGGTCAATTGAAAATATTCATGAAGAAATTTGGCTTCAAAAAAGATGAAAATTTTCATGAAGTATTTGGGCTTCAAAAAATTGAAAATTTTCGTGAAGTATTTGGGCTTCAAAAAAGTTGAAATTTTCATTAAGCATTTGGTCTTCAAAAAAGTTGAAAATTTTCATGAAGAAATTCGGCTTCAAAAAAGTTATCGCAAGGGGGGGGTGTTTCGTCTTTTTTCTACTTTTTCGGAAGGGGGGAGTGTTTCGTCTTTTTTCAAATTTTTCGTGAGGGGGGGTGGGTCAATTGAAAATATTCATGAAGAAATTCGGCTTCATAAAAGTTGAAAATTTTCATTAAGAAATTCCGCTTCAAAAAAGTTGAAAATTTTCATGAAGTATTTGGGCTTCAAAAAAGTTGAACATTTTCATGAAGTATTTGGGCTTCAAAAAAGTTGAAAATTTTCATGAAGAAATTCGGATTCAAAAAAGTTGAAAATTTTCATGAAGAAATTCGGCTTCAAAAAAGTTTTCGCAAGGGGGGGTGTTTCGTCTTTTTTCAACTTTTTCGTAAGGGGGGGGTGTTTCGTCTTTTTTCAAATTTTTCGTAAGAGGGGGGTTTTTCGTCTTTTTTCAACTTTTTCGTGAGGGGGGGTGGGTGAATTGAAAATATTCATGAAGAAATTCGGCTTCAAAAAAGTTGAAAATTTTCATGAAGTATTTGGGCTTCAAAAAAGTTTAAAATTTTCATGATGAAATTTGGCTTCAAAAAAGATGAAAATTTTCATGAAGTATTTGGGCTTCAAAAACGTTGAAAATTTTCATGAAGAAATTCGGCTTCAAAAAAGTTATCGCAAGGGGGGGGTGTTTCGTCTTTTTTCTACTTTTTCGGAAGGGGGGGGTGTTTCGTCTTTTTTCAACTTTTTCGTAAGGGGGGGGTGTTTCGTCTTTTTTCAAATTTTTCGTGAGGGGGAGTGGGTCAATTGAAAATATTCATGAAGAAATTCGGCTTCATAAAAGTTGAAAATTTTCATGAAGAAATTCGGCTTCAAAAAAGTTAAAAATTTTCATGAAGAAATTCGGCTTCAAAAAAGTTGAAATTTTTCATGAAGTATTTGGGCTTCAAAAAAGTTGAAAATTTTCATGAAGAAATTCGGCTTCAAAAAAGTTTTCGCAAGGGGGGGGTGTTTCGTCTTTTTTCAAATTTTTCGTGAGGGGGGGTGGGTCAATTGAAAATTTTCATGAAGAAATTCGGCTTCAAAAAAGTTTTCGCAAGGGGGGGGTGTTTCGTCTTTTTTCAAATTTTTCGTGAGGGGGGTGGGTCAATTGAAAATTTTCATGAAGAAATTCGGCTTCAAAAAAGTTTAAAATTTTCATGAAGAAATTCGGCTTCAAAAAAGTTAAAAATTTTCATGAAGAAATTCGGCTTCAAAAAAGTTGAAATTTTTCATGAAGTATTTGGGCTTCAAAAAAGTTGAAAATTTTCATGAAGAAATTCGGCTTCAAAAAAGTTTTCGCAAGGGGGGGGTGTTTCGTCTTTTTTCAACTTTTTCGTAAGGGGGGGTGTTTCGTCTTTTCTCAACTTTTTCGTAAGGGGGTGTGTTTCGTCTTTTTTCAACTTTTTCGTAAGCGGGGGTGGGTCAATTGAAAATATTCATGAAGAAATTTGGCTTCAAAAAAGATGAAAATTTTCATGAAGTATTTGGGCTTCAAAAAAGTTGAAAATTTTCATGAAGAAATTCGTCTTCAAAAAAGTTTTCGCAAGGGGGGGGTGTTTCGTCTTTTTTCAACTTTTTCGTAAGGGGGGGTGTTTCCTCTTTTTTCAACTTTTTCATAAGGGGGGGTTGGTCAATTGAAAATTTTCATGAAGTATTTGGGCTTCAAAAAATTGAAAATTTTCGTGAAGTATTTGGGCTTCAAAAAAGTTTAAAATTTTCATGAAGTATTTGGGCTTCAAAAAAGTTGAAAATTTTCATGAAGAAATTCGGCTTCAAAAAAATTTTCGCAAGGGGGGGGTGTTTCGTCTTTTTTCAAATTTTTTGTGAGGGGGGGTGGGTCAATTGAAAATATTCATGAAGAAATTCGGCTTCAAAAAAGTTGAAATTTTCATTAAGCATTTGGGCTTCAAAAAAGTTGAAAATTTTCATGAAGAAATTCGGCTTCAAAAAAGTTATCGCAAGGGGGGGGTGTTTCGTCTTTTTTCTACTTTTTCGGAAGGGGGGGGTGTTTCGTCTTTTTTCAACTTTTTCGTAAGGGGGGGGTGTTTCGTCTTTTTTCAAATTTTTCGTGAGGGGGGGTGGGTCAATTGAAAATATTCATGAAGAAATTCGGCTTCATAAAAGTTGAAAATTTTCATGAAGAAATTCCGCTTCAAAAAAGTTGAAAATTTTCATGAAGTATTTGGGCTTCAAAAAAGTTGAACATTTTCATGAAGTATTTGGGCTTCAAAAAAGTTGAAAATTTTCAGGAAGAAATTCGGATTCAAAAAAGTTGAAAATTTTCATGAAGAAATTCGGCTTCAAAAAAGTTTTCGCAAGGGGGGGTGTTTCGTCTTTTTTCAACTTTTTCGTAAGGGGGGGGTGTTTCGTCTTTTTTCAAATTTTTCGTAAGAGGGGGGTTTTTCGTCTTTTTTCAACTTTTTCGTGAGGGGGGGTGGGTGAATTGAAAATATTCATGAAGAAATTCGGCTTCAAAAAAGTTGAAAATTTTCATGAAGTATTTGGGCTTCAAAAAAGTTTAAAATTTTCATGATGAAATTTGGCTTCAAAAAAGATGAAAATTTTCATGAAGTATTTGGGCTTCAAAAAAGTTGAAAATTTTCATGAAGAAATTCGGCTTCAAAAAAGTTATCGCAAGGGGGGGGTGTTTCGTCTTTTTTCTACTTTTTCGGAAGGGGGGGGTGTTTCGTCTTTTTTCAACTTTTTCGTAAGGTGGGGGTGTTTCGTCTTTTTTCAAATTTTTCGTGAGGGGGGGTGGGTCAATTGAAAATATTCATGAAGAAATTCGGCTTCATAAAAGTTGAAAATTTTCATGAAGAAATTCGGCTTCAAAAAAGTTAAAAATTTTCATGAAGAAATTCGGCTTCAAAAAAGTTGAAATTTTTCATGAAGTATTTGGGCTTCAAAAAAGTTGAAAATTTTCATGAAGAAATTCGGCTTCAAAAAAGTTTTCGCAAGGGGGGGGTGTTTCGTCTTTTTTCAAATTTTTCGTGAGGGGGGGTGGGTCAATTGAAAATTTTCATGAAGAAATTCGGCTTCAAAAAAGTTTTCGCAAGGGGGGGGGTGTTTCGTCTTTTTTCAAATTTTTCGTGAGGGGGGGTGGGTCAATTGAAAATTTTCATGAAGAAATTCGGCTTCAAAAAAGTTTAAAATTTTCATGAAGAAATTCGGCTTCAAAAAAGTTAAAAATTTTCATGAAGAAATTCGGCTTCAAAAAAGTTGAAATTTTTCATGAAGTATTTGGGCTTCAAAAAAGTTGAAAATTTTCATGAAGAAATTCGGCTTCAAAAAAGTTATCGCAAGGGGGGGGTGTTTCGTCTTTTTTCTACTTTTTCGGAAGGGGGGGGTGTTTCGTCTTTTTTCAACTTTTTCGTAAGGGGGGGGTGTTTCGTCTTTTTTCAAATTTTTCGTGAGGGGGGGTGGGTCAATTGAAAATATTCATGAAGAAATTCGGCTTCATAAAAGTTGAAAATTTTCATGAAGAAATTCCGCTTCAAAAAAGTTGAAAATTTTCATGAAGTATTTGGGCTTCAAAAAAGTTGAACATTTTCATGAAGTATTTGGGCTTCAAAAAAGTTGAAAATTTTCATGAAGAAATTCGGATTCAAAAAAGTTGAAAATTTTCATGAAGAAATTCGGCTTCAAAAAAGTTTTCGCAAGGGGGGGTGTTTCGTCTTTTTTCAACTTTTTCGTAAGGGGGGGGTGTTTCGTCTTTTTTCAAATTTTTCGTAAGAGGGGGGTTTTTCGTCTTTTTTCAACTTTTTCGTGAGGGGGGGTGGGTGAATTGAAAATATTCATGAAGAAATTCGGCTTCAAAAAAGTTGAAAATTTTCATGAAGTATTTGGGCTTCAAAAAAGTTTAAAATTTTCATGATGAAATTTGGCTTCAAAAAAGATGAAAATTTTCATGAAGTATTTGGGCTTCAAAAAAGTTGAAAATTTTCATGAAGAAATTCGGCTTCAAAAAAGTTATCGCAAGGGGGGGGTGTTTCGTCTTTTTTCTACTTTTTCGGAAGGGGGGGGTGTTTCGTCTTTTTTCAACTTTTTCGTAAGGTGGGGGTGTTTCGTCTTTTTTCAAATTTTTCGTGAGGGGGGGTGGGTCAATTGAAAATATTCATGAAGAAATTCGGCTTCATAAAAGTTGAAAATTTTCATGAAGAAATTCGGCTTCAAAAAAGTTAAAAATTTTCATGAAGAAATTCGGCTTCAAAAAAGTTGAAATTTTTCATGAAGTATTTGGGCTTCAAAAAAGTTGAAAATTTTCATGAAGAAATTCGGCTTCAAAAAAGTTTTCGCAAGGGGGGGGTGTTTCGTCTTTTTTCAAATTTTTCGTGAGGGGGGGTGGGTCAATTGAAAATTTTCATGAAGAAATTCGGCTTCAAAAAAGTTTTCGCAAGGGGGGGGGTGTTTCGTCTTTTTTCAAATTTTTCGTGAGGGGGGGTGGGTCAATTGAAAATTTTCATGAAGAAATTCGGCTTCAAAAAAGTTTAAAATTTTCATGAAGAAATTCGGCTTCAAAAAAGTTAAAAATTTTCATGAAGAAATTCGGCTTCAAAAAAGTTGAAATTTTTCATGAAGTATTTGGGCTTCAAAAAAGTTGAAAATTTTCATGAAGAAATTCGGCTTCAAAAAAGTTATCGCAATTGGGGGGGTGTTTCGTCTTTTTTCTACTTTTTCGGAAGGGGGGGGTGTTTCGTCTTTTTTCAACTTTTTCGTAAGGGGGGGGTGTTTCGTCTTTTTTCAAATTTTTCGTGAGGGGGGGTGGGTCAATTGAAAATATTCATGAAGAAATTCGGATTCAAAAAAGTTAAACATTTTCATGAAGAAATTCGGCTTCAAAAAAGTTGAAAATATTCATGAAGAAATTCGGCTTCAAAAAAGTTGAAAATTTTCATGAAGTATTTGGGCTTGAAAATTTTTGTAAATTGTCATGAAGAAATTCGGCTTCAAAAAAGTTTAAAATTTTCATGAAGAAATTCGGCTTCAAAAAAGTTGAAAATTTTCATGAAGTATTTGGGCTTGAAAATTTTTGTAAATTTTCATGAAGAAATTCGGCATCAAAAAAGTTGAAAAATTTCATGAAGAAATTCGGCTTCAAAAAAGTTTTCGCAAGGGGGGGTGTTTCGTCTTTTTTCAACTTTATCGTAAGGGGGGGGTGTTTCGTCTTTTTTCAACTTTTTCGTAAGAGGGGTGTGTTTCGTCTTTTTTCAACTTTTTCGTGAGGGGGTGCGTCAATTGAAAATATTCATGAAGAAATTCAGCTTCAAAAAAGTTTTAAATTTTCATGAAGTATTTGGGCTTCAAAATTTTTTTTAATTTTCATGAAGAAATTCGGCTTCAACAAAGTTGAAAATTTTCATGAAGAAATTCGGCTTCAAAAAAGTTTAAAATTTTCATGAAGAAATTCGGCTTCAAAAAAGTTTAAAATTTTCAAGAAGAAATTCAGCTTCAAAAAAGTTGAAAATTTTCATGAAGAAATTCGGCTTCAAAAAAGTTTTCGCAAGTGGGGGTGTTTCTTCTTTTTTCAAATTTTTCGTGAGGGGGGGTGGGTCAATTGAAAATATTCATGAAGAAATTCGGCTTCAAAAAAGTTGAACATTTTCATGAAGCATTTGGGCTTCAAAAAAGTTGAAAATTTTCATGAAGAAATTCGGCTTCAAAAAAGTTATCGCAAGGGGGGGGTGTTTCGTCTTTTTTCTACTTTTTCGGAAGGGTGGGGTGTTTCGTCTTTTTTCAACTTTTTCGTAAGGGGGGGTGGGTCAATTGAAAATATTCATGAAGAAATTCGGCTTCAAAAAAGTTGAAAATTTTCATGAAGCATTTGGGCTTCAAAAAAGTTGAAAATTTTCATGAAGAAATTCGGCTTCAAAAAAGTTTTCGCAAGGGGGGGTGTTTCGTCTTTTTTCAACTTTTTCGTGAGGGGGTGGGTCAATTGAAAATATTCATGAAGAAATTCGGCTTCAAAAAAGTTTTCGCAAGGGGGGGGTGTTTTGTCTTTTTTCAACTTTTTCGTAAGGGGGGGTGTTTCGTCTTTTTTCTACTTTTTCGTAAGCGGGGGTGGGTCAATTGAAAATATTAATGAAGAAATTTGGCTTAAAAAAAGATGAAAATTTTCATGAAGTATTTGGGCTTCAAAAAAGTTGAAAATTTTCATGAAGAAAATCGGCTTCAAAAAAGTTTTCGCAAGGGGGGGGTGTTTCGTCTTTTTTCAACTTTTTCGTAAGGGGGGGGTGTTTCGTCTTTTTTCAATTTTTTCGTAAGAGGGTTAGTGTTTCGTCTTTTTTCAACTTTTTCGTGAGGGGGGGGGGGGTCAATTGAAAATATTCATGAAGAAATTCGGCTTCAAAAAAGTTGAAAATTTTCATGAAGTATTTGGGCTTCAAAAAAGTTGAAAATTTTCATGAAGAAATTCGGCTTCAAAAAAGTTTAAAATTTTCATGAAGTATTTGGGCTTCAAAAAAGTTGAAAATATTCATGAAGAAATTCGGCTTCAAAAAAGTTGAAAATTTTCTTGAAGTATTTGGGCTTCAAAAATGTTTTAAATTTTCATGAAGAAATTCGGCTTCAAAAAAGTTTAAAATTTTCATGAAGAAATTCGGCTTCAAAAAAGTTAAAAATTTTCATGAAGAAATTCGGCTTCAAAAAAGTTGAAATTTTTCATGAAGTATTTGGGCTTCAAAAAAGTTGAAAATTTTCATGAAGAAATTCGGCTTCAAAAAAGTTGAACATTTTCATGAAGTATTTGGGCTTCAAAAAAGTTGAAAATTTTCATGAAGAAATTCGGCTTCAAAAAAGTTTTCGCAAGGGGGGGGTGTTTCGTCTTTTTTCAACTTTTTCGTAAGGGGGAGGTGTTTCGTCTTTTTTCAACTTTTTCGTAAAGGGGGGTGTTTCGTCTTTTTTCAAATTTTTCGTAAGGGGGAGGTGTTTCGTCTTTTTTCAACTTTTTCGTAAAGGTGGGTGTTTCGTCTTTTTTCAACTTTTTCGTAAGAGGGGGGTTTTTCGTCTTTTTTCAACTTTTTCGTGAGGGGGGGTGGGTCAATCGAAAATATTCATGAAGAAATTCGGCTTCAAAAAAGT
Organism: Labrus mixtus; assembly: GCF_963584025.1. Lineage (NCBI taxonomy): Eukaryota > Metazoa > Chordata > Actinopteri > Labriformes > Labridae > Labrus > Labrus mixtus. Next base: position 340,240 of record NW_026870219.1, read on the forward strand.
TGAAAATTTTCATGAAGTATTTGGGCTTCAAAAAAGTTGAAAATTTTCATGATGAAATTCGGCTTCAAAAAGGTTGAAAATTTTCATTAAGTATTTTGGCTTCAAAAAAGTTGAAAATATTCATGAAGAAATTCGGCTTCAAAAAAGTTGAAAATTTTCATGAAGTATTTGGGCTTGAAATTTTTTTTAAATTTTCATGAAGAAATTCGGCTTCAAAAAAGTTTAAAATTTTCATGAAGAAATTAGGCTTCAAAAAAGTTTTCGCAAGGGGGGGGGGGTGTTTCGTCTTTTTTCAACTTTTTCGTAAGGGGGGGTGTTTCGTCTTTTTTCTACTTTTTCGTAAGCGGGGGTGGGTCAATTGAAAATATTAATGAAGAAATTCGGTTTCAAAAAAGTTTAAAATTTTCATGAAGTATTTGGGCTTCAAAAAAGTTTAAAATTTTCATGAAGAAATTCGGCTTCAAAAAAGTTTTCGCAAGGGGGGGGGTGTTTCGTCTTTTTTCAACTTTTTCGTAAGCGGGGGTGGGTCAATTGAAAATATTCATGAAGAAATACGGCTTCAAAAAAGTTGAAAATTTTCATGAAGTATTTGGGCTTCAAAAAACTTTAAAATTTTCATGAAGAAATTCGGCTTCAAAAAGGGTGAAAATTTTCATGAAGTATTTGGGCTTCAAAAAAGTTGAAAATATTCATGAAGAAATTCGGCTTCAAAAAAGTTGAAAATTTTCATGAAGAAATTCGGCTTCAAAAAAGTTGAAAATTTTCATGAAGTATTTGGGCTTGAAAAAAGTTGAAAATTTTCATGAAGAAATTCGGCTTCAAAAAAGTTTTCGCAAGGGGGGGGTGTTTCGTCTTTTTTCAACTTTTTCGTAAGGGGGGGTGTTTCGTCTTTTCTCAACTTTTTCGTAAGGGGGTGTGTTTCGTCTTTTTTCAACTTTTTCGTAAGGGGGGGGTGTTTCGTCTTTTTTCAACTTTTTCGTAAGCGGGGGTGGGTCAATTGAAAATATTCATGAAGAAATTTGGCTTCAAAAAAGATGAAAATTTTCATGAAGTATTTGGGCTTCAAAAAAGTTGAAAATTTTCATGAAGAAATTCGTATTCAAAAAAGTTTTCGCAAGGGGGGGTGTTTCGTCTTTTTTCAACTTTTTCGTAAGCGGGGGTGGGTCAATTGAAAATATTCATGAAGAAATTTGGCTTCAAAAAAGATGAACATTTTCATGAAGTATTTGGGCTTCAAAAAAGTTCAAAATTTTCATGAAGAAATTCAGCTTCAAAAAAGTTTTCGCAAGGGGCGGTGTTTCGTCTTTTTTCAACTTTTTCGTAAGGGGGGGGTGTTTCGTCTTTTTTCAATTTTTTCGTAAGAGGGGGGTGTTTCGTCTTTTTTCAATTTTTTCGTAAGAGGGGGGTGTTTCGTCTTTTTTCAACTTTTTCGTGAGGAGGGTGGGTCAATTGAAAGTATTCATGAAGAAATTCGGCTTCAAAAAAGTTGAAAATTTTCATGAAGTATTTGGGCTTCAAAAAAGTTGAAAATTTTCATGAAGAAATTCGGCGTCAAAAAAGTTTTCGCAAGGGGGGGGTGTTTCGTCTTTTTTCAACTTTTTCGTAAGGGGGAGGTTTTTCGTCTTTTTTCAACTTTTTCGTAAGAGGGGGGTTTTTCGTCTTTTTTCAACTTTTTCGTGAGGGGGGGTGGGTCAATCGAAAATATTCATGAAGAAATTCGGCTTCAAAAAAGTTTAAAATTTTCATGATGAAATTCGGCTTCAAAAAGGTTGAAAATTTTCATTAAGTATTTGGGCTTCAAAAAAGTTGAAAATATTCATGAAGAAATTCGGCTTCAAAAAAGTTGAAAATTTTCATGAAGAAATTCGGCTTCAAAAAAGTTTTCGCAAGGGGGGGTGTTTCGTCTTTTTTCAACTTTTTCGTAAGGGGGGGTGTTTCGTCTTTTTTCAACTTTTTCGTAAGAGGGGTGTGTTTCGTCTTTTTTCAACTTTTTCGTGACGGGGTGGGTCAATTGAAAATATTCATGAAGAAATTCGGCTTCAAAAAAGTTTTCGCAAGGGGGGGTGTTTCGTCTTTTTTCAACTTTTTCGTAAGGGGGGGGTGTTTCGTCTTTTTTCAACTTTTTCGTAAGCGGGGGTGGGTCAATTGAAAATATTCATGAAGAAATTTGGCTTCAAAAAAGATGAAAATTTTCATGAAGTATTTGGGCTTCAAAGAAGTTGAAAATTTTCATGAAGAAAATCGGCTTCAAAAAAGTTTTCGCAAGGGGGGGGTGTTTCGTCTTTTTTCAACTTTTTCGTAAGGGGGGGGTGTTTCGTCTTTTTTCAATTTTTTCGTAAGAGGGGGGTGTTTCGTCTTTTTTCAACTTTTTCGTGAGGGGGGGGGTCAATTGAAAATATTCATGAAGAAATTAGGCTTCAAAAAAGTTTTCGCAAGGGGGGGGGGTGTTTCGTCTTTTTTCAACTTTTTCGTAAGCGGGGGTGGGTCAATTGAAAATATTCATGAAGAAATTTGGCTTCAAAAAAGATGAAAATTTTCATGAAGTATTTGGGCTTCAAAAAAGTTGAAAATTTTCATGAAGAATTTCGGCTTCAAAAAAGTTTTCGCAAGGGGGGGGTGTTTCGTCTTTTTTCAACTTTTTCGTAAGGGGGGGGTGTTTCGTCTTTTTTCAATTTTTTCGTAAGAGGGGGGTGTTTCGTCTTTTTTCAACTTTTTCGTGAGGGGGTGGGTCAATTGAAAGTATTCATGAGGAAATTCGGCTTCAAAAAAGTCTAAAATTTTCATGAAGAAATTCGGCTTCAAAAAAGTTGAAAATATTCATGAAGAAATTCGGCTTCAAAAAAGTTTAAAATTTTCATGAAGTATTTGGGCTTCAAAAAAGTTGAAAATTTTCATGAAGAAATTAGGCTTCAAAAAAGTTTTCGCAAGGGGGGGGGGTGTTTCGTCTTTTTTCAACTTTTTCGTAAGGGGGGGGTGTTTCGTCTTTTTTAAACTTTTTCGTAAGAGGGGGGTGTTTCGTCTTTTTTCAACTTTTTCGTGAGGGGGTGGGTCAATTGAAAATATTCATGAAGAAATTAGGCTTCAAAAAAGTTTTCGCAAGGGGGGGGGGTGTTTCGTCTTTTTTCAACTTTTTCGTAAGCGGGGGTGGGTCAATTGAAAATATTCATGAAGAAATTTGGCTTCAAAAAAGATGAAAATTTTCATGAAGTATTTGGGCTTCAAAAAAGTTGAAAATTTTCATGAAGAAAATCGGATTCAAAAAAGTTTTCGCAAGGGGGGGGTGTTTCGTCTTTTTTCAACTTTTTCGTAAGGGGGGGGTGTTTCGTCTTTTTTCAATTTTTTCGTAAGAGGGGGGTGTTTCGTCTTTTTTCAACTTTTTCGTGAGGGGGGGGGGTCAATTGAAAATATTCATGAAGAAATTCGGCTTCAAAAAAGTTGAAAATTTTCATGAAGAAATTCGGCTTCAAAAAAGTTTAAAATTTTCATGAAGAAATTCGGATTCAAAAAAGTTTTCGCAAGGGGGGGTGTTTCGTCTTTTTTAAACTTTTTCGTAAGAGGGGGGTGTTTCGTCTTTTTTAAACTTTTTCGTGAGGGGGGGGTGTTTCGTCTTTTTTAAACTTTTTCGTAAGAGGGGGGTGTTTCGTCTTTTTTCAACTTTTTCGTGAGGGGGTGGGTCAATTGAAAATATTCATGAAGAAATTAGGCTTCAAAAAAGTTTTCGCAAGGGGGGGGGGTGTTTCGTCTTTTTTCAACTTTTTCGTAAGCGGGGGTGGGTCAATTGAAAATATTCATGAAGAAATTTGGCTTCAAAAAAGATGAAAATTTTCATGAAGTATTTGGGCTTCAAAAAAGTTGAAAATTTTCATGAAGAAATTCGGCTTCAAAAAAGTTTTCGCAAGGGGGGGGTGTTTCGTCTTTTTTCAACTTTTTCGTAAGGGGGGGGTGTTTCGTCTTTTTTCAATTTTTTCGTAAGAGGGGGGTGTTTCGTCTTTTTTCAACTTTTTCGTGAGGGGGGGGGTCAATTGAAAATATTCATGAAGAAATTCGGCTTCAAAAAAGTTGAAAATTTTCATGAAGAAATTCGGCTTCAAAAAAGTTTAAAATTTTCATGAAGAAATTCGGATTCAAAAAAGTTTTCGCAAGGGGGGGTGTTTCGTCTTTTTTAAACTTTTTCGTAAGAGGGGGGTGTTTCGTCTTTTTTCAACTTTTTCGTGAGGGGGTGGGTCAATTGAAAATATTCATGAAGAAATTTGGCTTCAAAAAAGTTTTCGCAAGGGGGGGGGTGTTTCGTCTTTTTTCAACTTTTTCGTAAGCGGGGGTGGGTCAATTGAAAATATTCATGAAGAAATTTGGCTTCAAAAAAGATGAAAATTTTCATGAAGTATTTGGGCTTCAAAAAAGTTGAAAATTTTCATGAAGAAATTCGGCTTCAAAAAAGTTTTCGCAAGGGGGGGGTGTTTCGTCTTTTTTCAACTTTTTCGTAAGGGGGGGGTGTTTCGTCTTTTTTCAATTTTTTCGTAAGAGGGGGGTGTTTCGTCTTTTTTCAATTTTTTCGTAAGAGGGGGGTGTTTCGTCTTTTTTCAACTTTTTCGTGAGGGGGTGGGTCAATTGAAAGTATTCATGAGGAAATTCGGCTTCAAAAAAGTCTAAAATTTTAATGAAGAAATTCGGCTTCAAAAAAGTTGAAAATATTCATGAAGAAATACGGCTTCAAAAAAGTTTAAAATTTTCATGAAGTATTTGGGCTTCAAAAAAGTTGAAAATTTTCATGAAGAAATTAGGCTTCAAAAAAGTTTTCGCAAGGGGGGGGGGTGTTTCGTATTTTTTCAACTTTTTCGTAAGGGGGGGGTGTTTCGTCTTTTTTAAACTTTTTCGTAAGAGGGGGGTGTTTCGTCTTTTTTCAACTTTTTCGTGAGGGGGTGGGTCAATTGAAAATATTCATGAAGAAATTAGGCTTCAAAAAAGTTTTCGCAAGGGGGGGGGGTGTTTCGTCTTTTTTCAACTTTTTCGTAAGCGGGGGTGGGTCAATTGAAAATATTCATGAAGAAATTTGGCTTCAAAAAAGATGAAAATTTTCATGAAGTATTTGGGCTTCAAAAAAGTTGAAAATTTTCATGAAGAAAATCGGATTCAAAAAAGTTTTCGCAAGGGGGGGGTGTTTCGTCTTTTTTCAACTTTTTCGTAAGGGGGGGGTGTTTCGTCTTTTTTCAATTTTTTCGTAAGAGGGGGGTGTTTCGTCTTTTTTCAACTTTTTCGTGAGGGGGGGGGTCAATTGAAAATATTCATGAAGAAATTCGGCTTCAAAAAAGTTGAAAATTTTCATGAAGAAATTCGGCTTCAAAAAAGTTTAAAATTTTCATGAAGAAATTCGGATTCAAAAAAGTTTTCGCAAGGGGGGGTGTTTCGTCTTTTTTAAACTTTTTCGTAAGAGGGGGGTGTTTCGTCTTTTTTCAACTTTTTCGTGAGGGGGGGGTGTTTCGTCTTTTTTAAACTTTTTCGTAAGAGGGGGGTGTTTCGTCTTTTTTCAACTTTTTCGTGAGGGGGTGGGTCAATTGAAAATATTCATGAAGAAATTAGGCTTCAAAAAAGTTTTCGCAAGGGGGGGGTGTTTCGTCTTTTTTCAACTTTTTCGTAAGCGGGGGTGGGTCAATTGAAAATATTCATGAAGAAATTTGGCTTCAAAAAAGATGAAAATTTTCATGAAGTATTTGGGCTTCAAAAAAGTTGAAAATTTTCATGAAGAAATTCGGCTTCAAAAAAGTTTTCGCAAGGGGGGGGTGTTTCGTCTTTTTTCAACTTTTTCGTAAGGGGGGGGTGTTTCGTCTTTTTTCAATTTTTTCGTAAGAGGGGGGTGTTTCGTCTTTTTTAAACTTTTTCGTAAGAGGGGGGTGTTTCGTCTTTTTTCAACTTTTTCGTAAGGGGGGGGTGTTTCGTCTTTTTTAAACTTTTTCGTAAGAGGGGGGTGTTTCGTCTTTTTTCAACTTTTTCGTGAGGGGGTGGGTCAATTGAAAATATTCATGAAGAAATTAGGCTTCAAAAAAGTTTTCGCAAGGGGGGGGGGTGTTTCGTCTTTTTTCAACTTTTTCGTAAGCGGGGGTGGGTCAATTGAAAATATTCATGAAAAAATTTGGCTTCAAAAAAGATGAAAATTTTCATGAAGTATTTGGTCTTCAAAAAAGTTGAAAATTTTCATGAAGAAATTCGGCTTCAAAAAAGTTTTCGCAAGGGGGGGGTGTTTCGTCTTTTTTCAACTTTTTCGTAAGGGGGGGGTGTTTCGTCTTTTTTCAATTTTTTCGTAAGAGGGGGGTGTTTCGTCTTTTTTCAATTTTTTCGTAAGAGGGGGGTGTTTCGTCTTTTTTCAACTTTTTCGTGAGGGGGGTGGGTCAATTGAAAGTATTCATGAGGAAATTCGGCTTCAAAAAAGTCTAAAATTTTCATGAAGAAATTCGGCTTCAAAAAAGTTGAAAATATTCATGAAGAAATTCGGCTTCAAAAAAGTTTAAAATTTTCATGAAGTATTTGGGCTTCAAAAAAGTTGAAAATTTTCATGAAGAAATTCTGCTTCAAAAATTTTTTCGCAAGGGGGGGGTGTTTCGTCTTTTTTCAACTTTTTCGTAAGGGGGGGGTGTTTCGTCTTTTTTCAACTTTTTCGTAAAGGGGGGTGTTTCGTCTTTTTTCAACTTTTTCGTAAGAGGGGGGTTTTTCGTCTTTTTTCAACTTTTTCGTGAGGGGGGTGGGTCAATTGAAAATATTCATGAAGAAATTCGGCTTCAAAAAAGTTGAAAATTTTCATGAAGTATTTGGGCTTGAAATTTTTTTTAAATTTTCATGAAGAAATTCGGCTTCAAAAAAGTTTAAAATTTTCATGAAGAAATTCAGCTTCAAAAAGGTTTTCGCAAGGGGGGGTGTTTCGTCTTTTTTCAACTTTTTCGTAAGGGGGGGGTGTTTCGTCTTTTTTCAACTTTTTCGTAAGAGGGGGGTGTTTCGTCTTTTTTCAACTTTTTCGTGAGGGGGTGGGTCAATTGAAAATATTCATGAAGAAATTTGGCTTCAAAAAAGATGAAAATTTTCATGAAGTATTTGGGCTTCAAAAAAGTTGAAAATTTTCATGAAGAAATTCGAATTCAAAAAAGTTTTCGCAAGGGGTGGGTGTTTCGTCTTTTTTCAACTTTTTCGTAAGGGGGGGGGTGTTTTGTCTTTTTTCAATTTTTTCGTAAGAGGGGGGTGTTTCGTCTTTTTTCAACTTTTTCGTGAGGGGGGTGGGTCAATTGAAAGTATTCATGAGGAAATTCGGCTTCAAAAAAGTTTAAAATTTTCATGAAGTATTTGGGCTTCAAAGAAGTTTAAAATTTTCATGAAGAAATTCGGCTTCAAAAAAGTTTTCGCAAGGGGGGGGGTGTATCGTCTTTTTTCAACTTTTTCGTAAGCGGGGGTGGGTCAATTGAAAATATTCATGAAGAAATACGGCTTCAAAAAACTTTAAAATTTTCATGAAGTATTTGGGCTTCAAAAAACTTTAAAATTTTCATGAAGAAATTCGGCTTCAAAAAAGTTTAAAATTTTCAAGAAGTATTTGGGCTTCAAAAAAGTTAAAAATATTCATGAAGAAATTCGGCTTCAAAAAGGGTGAAAATTTTCATGAAGTATTTGGGCTTCAAAAAAGTTGAAAATATTCATGAAGAAATTCGGCTTCAAAAAAGTTGAAAATTTTCATGAAGAAATTCGGCTTCAAAAAAGTTTAAAATTTTCATGAAGTATTTGGGCTTGAAAAAAGTTGAAGATTTTCATGAAGAAATTCGGCTTCAAAAAATTTTTCGCAAGGGGGGGGTGTTTCGTCTTTTTTCAACTTTTTCGTGAGGGGGGTGGGTCAATTGAAAGTATTCATGAGGAAATTCGGTTTCAAAAAAGTTTAAAATTTTCATGAAGTATTTGGGCTTCAAAAAAGTTTAAAATTTTCATGAATAAATTCGGCTTCAAAAAAGTTTTCGCAAGGGGGGGGGTGTTTCGTCTTTTTTCAACTTTTTCGTAAGCGGGGGTGGGTCAATTGAAAATATTCATGAAGAAATACGGCTTCAAAAAAGTTTAAAATTTTCATGAAGTATTTGGGCTTCAAAAAACTTTAAAATTTTCATGAAGTATTTGGGCTTCAAAAAACTTTAAAATTTTCATGAAGAAATTCGGCTTCAAAAAAGATTAAAATTTTCAGGAAGTATTTGGGCTTCAAAAAAGTTAAAAATATTCATGAAGAAATTCGGCTTCAAAAAGGGTGAAAATTTTCATGAAGTATTTGGGCTTCAAAAAAGTTGAAAATATTCATGAAGAAATTCGGCTTCAAAAAAGTTGAAAATTTTCATGAAGAAATTCGGCTTCAAAAAAGTTTAAAATTTTCATGAAGTATTTGGGCTTGAAAAAAGTTGAAGATTTTCATGAAGAAATTCGGCTTCAAAAAAGTTTTCGCAAGGGGGGGGTGTTTCGTCTTTTTTCAACTTTTTCGTGAGGGGGGTGGGTCAATTGAAAGTATTCATGAGGAAATTCGGTTTCAAAAAAGTTTAAAATTTTCATGAAGTATTTGGGCTTCAAAAAAGTTTAAAATTTTCATGAATAAATTCGGCTTCAAAAAAGTTTTCGCAAGGGGGGGGGTGTTTCGTCTTTTTTCAACTTTTTCGTAAGCGGGGGTGGGTCAATTGAAAATATTCATGAAGAAATTCGGCTTCAAAAAAGTTGAACATTTTCATGAAGAAATTTGGCTTCAAAAAAGATGAAAATTTTCATGAAGTATTTGGGATTCAAAAAAGTTGAAAATTTTCATGAAGAAATTCGGCTTCAAAAAAGTTTAAAATTTTCATGAAGAAATTCGGCTTAAAAAAAGATGAAAATTTTCATGAAGTATTTGGGCTTCAAAAAAGTTGAAAATTTTCATGAAGAAATTCGGCTTCAAAAAAGTTTTCGCAAGGGGGGGGTGTTTCGTCTTTTTTCAACTTTTTCGTAAGGGGGGGTGTTTCGTCTTTTTTCAACTTTTTCGTGAGGGGGGGGTGTTTCGTCTTTTTTCAACTTTTTCGTAAGAGGGGGGTGTTTCGTCTTTTTTCAACTTTTTCGTGAGGGGGGTGGGTCAATTGAAAATATTCATGAAGAAATTCGGCTTCAAAAAAGTTGAAAATTTTCATGAAGTATTTGGGATTCAAAAAAGTTGAAAATTTTCATGAAGAAATTCGGCTTCAAAAAAGTTTAAAATTTTCATGAAGAAATTCGGCTTCAAAAAAGTTGAAAATCTTCATGAAGTATTTGGGATTCAAAAAAGTTGAAAATTTTCATGAAGAAATTCGGCTTCAAAAAAGTTTAAAATTTTCATGAAGAAATTCGGCTTCAAAAAAGTTGAAAATCTTCATGAAGTATTTGGGCTTCAAAAAAGTTGAATATTTTCATGAAGTATTTGGGCTTGAAAAAAGTTGAAAATTTTCATGAAGAAATTCGGCTTCAAAAAAGTTTTCGCAAGGGGGGGGTGTTTCGTCTTTTTTCTACTTTTTCGGAAGGGGGGTGTTTCGTCTTTTTTCAACTTTTTCGTAAGGGGGGGGTGTTTCGTCTTTTTTCAAATTTTTCGTGAGGGGGTGGGTCAATAGAAAATATTCATGAAGAAATTCGGCTTCAAAAAAGTTTAACATTTTCATGACGCATTTGGGCTTCAAAAAAGTTGAAAATTTTCATGAAGAAATTCGGATTCAAAAAAGTTGAAAATTTTCATGAAGAAATTCGGCTTCAAAAAAGTTGAACATTTTCATGAAGAAATTCGGATTCAAAAAAGATGAAAATTTTCATGAAGTATTTGGGATTCAAAAAAGTTGAAAATTTTCATGAAGAAATTCGGCTTCAAAAAAGTTTAAAATTTTCATGAAGAAATTCGGCTTCAAAAAAGTTGAAAATCTTCATGAAGTATTTGGGCTTCAAAAAAGTTGAAAATTTTCATGAAGAAATTCGGCTTCAAAAAAGTTGAAAATTTTCATGAAGTATTTGGGCTTCAAAATTTTTTTAAATTTTCATGAAGAAATTCGGCTTCAAAAAAGTTTAAAATTTTCATGAACAAATTCAGCTTCAAAAAAGCTGAAAATCTTCATGAAGAAATTCGGCTTCAAAAAAGTTGAACATTTTCATGAAGAAATTTGGCTTCAAAAAAGATGAAAATTTTCATGAAGTATTTGGGATTCAAAAAAGTTGAAAATTTTCATGAAGAAATTCGGCTTCAAAAAAGTTTAAAATTTTCATGAAGAAATTCGGCTTCAAAAAAGTTGAAAATCTTCATGAAGTATTTGGGCTTCAAAAAAGTTGAAAATTTTCATGAAGAAATTCGGCTTCAAAAAAGTTTTCGCAAGGGGTGGGTGTTTCGTCTTTTTTCAACTTTTTCGTAAGGGGGGGGTGTTTTGTCTTTTTTCAATTTTTTCGTAAGAGGGGGGTGTTTCGTCTTTTTTCAACTTTTTCGTGAGGGGGGTGGGTCAATTGAAAGTATTCATGAGGAAATTCGGCTTCAAAAAAGTTTTCGCAAGGGGGGGGGTGTTTCGTCTTTTTTCAACTTTTTCGTAAGCGGGGGTGGGTCAATTGAAAATATTCATGAAGAAATACGGCTTCAAAAAACTTTAAAATTTTCATGAAGTATTTGGGCTTCAAAAAACTTTAAAATTTTCATGAAGAAATTCGGCTTCAAAAAAGTTTAAAATTTTCAGGAAGTATTTGGGCTTCAAAAAAGTTAAAAATATTCATGAAGAAATTCGGCTTCAAAAATGGTGAAAATTTTCATGAAGTATTTGGGCTTCAAAAAAGTTGAAAATATTCATGAAGAAATTCGGCTTCAAAAAAGTTGAAAATTTTCATGAAGAAATTCGGCTTCAAAAAAGTTTAAAATTTTCATGAAGTATTTGGGCTTGAAAAAAGTTGAAGATTTTCATGAAGAAATTCGGCTTCAAAAAAGTTTTCGCAAGGGGGGGGTGTTTCGTCTTTTTTCTACTTTTTCGGAAGGGGGGTGTTTCGTCTTTTTTCAACTTTTTCGTAAGGGGGGGGTGTTTCGTCTTTTTTCAAATTTTTCGTGAGGGGGTGGGTCAATAGAAAATATTCATGAAGAAATTCGGCTTCAAAAAAGTTGAACATTTTCATGACGCATTTGGGCTTCAAAAAAGTTGAAAATTTTCATGAAGAAATTCGGATTCAAAAAAGTTGAAAATTTTCATGAAGAAATTCGGCTTCAAAAAAGTTGAACATTTTCATGAAGAAATTCGGATTCAAAAAAGATGAAAATTTTCATGAAGTATTTGGGATTCAAAAAAGTTGAAAATTTTCATGAAGAAATTCGGCTTCAAAAAAGTTTAAAATTTTCATGAAGAAATTCGGCTTCAAAAAAGTTGAAAATCTTCATGAAGTATTTGGGCTTCAAAAAAGTTGAAAATTTTCATGAAGAAATTCGGCTTCAAAAAAGTTGAAAATTTTCATGAAGTATTTGGGCTTCAAAATTTTTTTAAATTTTCATGAAGAAATTCGGCTTCAAAAAAGTTTAAAATTTTCATGAACAAATTCAGCTTCAAAAAAGCTGAAAATCTTCATGAAGAAATTCGGCTTCAAAAAAGTTGAACATTTTCATGAAGAAATTTGGCTTCAAAAAAGATGAAAATTTTCATGAAGTATTTGGGATTCAAAAAAGTTGAAAATTTTCATGAAGAAATTCGGCTTCAAAAAAGTTTAAAATTTTCATGAAGAAATTCGGCTTCAAAAAAGTTGAAAATCTTCATGAAGTATTTGGGCTTCAAAAAAGTTGAAAATTTTCATGAAGAAATTCGGCTTCAAAAAAGTTTTCGCAAGGGGTGGGTGTTTCGTCTTTTTTCAACTTTTTCGTAAGGGGGGGGTGTTTTGTCTTTTTTCAATTTTTTCGTAAGAGGGGGGTGTTTCGTCTTTTTTCAACTTTTTCGTGAGGGGGGTGGGTCAATTGAAAGTATTCATGAGGAAATTCGGCTTCAAAAAAGTTTTCGCAAGGGGGGGGGTGTTTCGTCTTTTTTCAACTTTTTCGTAAGCGGGGGTGGGTCAATTGAAAATATTCATGAAGAAATACGGCTTCAAAAAAGTTTAAAATTTTCATGAAGTATTTGGGCTTCAAAAAACTTTAAAATTTTCATGAAGTATTTGGGCTTCAAAAAACTTTAAAATTTTCATGAAGAAATTCGGCTTCAAAAAAGATTAAAATTTTCAGGAAGTATTTGGGCTTCAAAAAAGTTAAAAATATTCATGAAGAAATTCGGCTTCAAAAAGGGTGAAAATTTTCATGAAGTATTTGGGCTTCAAAAAAGTTGAAAATATTCATGAAGAAATTCGGCTTCAAAAAAGTTGAAAATTTTCATGAAGAAATTCGGCTTCAAAAAAGTTTAAAATTTTCATGAAGTATTTGGGCTTGAAAAAAGTTGAAGATTTTCATGAAGAAATTCGGCTTCAAAAAAGTTTTCGCAAGGGGGGGGTGTTTCGTCTTTTTTCAACTTTTTCGTGAGGGGGGTGGGTCAATTGAAAGTATTCATGAGGAAATTCGGTTTCAAAAAAGTTTAAAATTTTCATGAAGTATTTGGGCTTCAAAAAAGTTTAAAATTTTCATGAATAAATTCGGCTTCAAAAAAGTTTTCGCAAGGGGGGGGGTGTTTCGTCTTTTTTCAACTTTTTCGTAAGCGGGGGTGGGTCAATTGAAAATATTCATGAAGAAATACGGCTTCAAAAAACTTTAAAATTTTCATGAAGTATTTGGGCTTCAAAAAACTTTAAAATTTTCATGAAGAAATTCGGCTTCAAAAAAGTTTAAAATTTTCAGGAAGTATTTGGGCTTCAAAAAAGTTAAAAATATTCATGAAGAAATTCGGCTTCAAAAAGGGTGAAAATTTTCATGAAGTATTTGGGCTTCAAAAAAGTTGAAAATATTCATGAAGAAATTCGGCTTCAAAAAAGTTGAAAATTTTCATGAAGAAATTCGGCTTCAAAAAAGTTTAAAATTTTCATGAAGTATTTGGGCTTGAAAAAAGTTGAAGATTTTCATGAAGAAATTCGGCTTCAAAAAAGTTTTCGCAAGGGGGGGGTGTTTCGTCTTTTTTCAACTTTTTTGTGAGGGGGGTGGGTCAATTGAAAGTATTCATGAGGAAATTCGGTTTCAAAAAAGTTTAAAATTTTCATGAAGTATTTGGGCTTCAAAAAAGTTGAAAATTTTCATGAAGAAATTCGGATTCAAAAAAGTTGAAAATTTTCATGAAGAAATTCGGCTTCAAAAAAGTTGAACATTTTCATGAAGAAATTTGGCTTCAAAAAAGATGAAAATTTTCATGAAGTATTTGGGATTCAAAAAAGTTGAAAATTTTCATGAAGAAATTCGGCTTCAAAAAAGTTTAAAATTTTCATGAAGAAATTCGGCTTAAAAAAAGATGAAAATTTTCATGAAGTATTTGGGCTTCAAAAAAGTTGAAAATTTTCATGAAGAAATTCGGCTTCAAAAAAGTTTTCGCAAGGGGGGGGTGTTTCGTCTTTTTTCAACTTTTTCGTAAGGGGGGGTGTTTCGTCTTTTTTCAACTTTTTCGTGAGGGGGGGGTGTTTCGTCTTTTTTCAACTTTTTCGTAAGAGGGGGGTGTTTCGTCTTTTTTCAACTTTTTCGTGAGGGGGGTGGGTCAATTGAAAATATTCATGAAGAAATTCGGCTTCAAAAAAGTTGAAAATTTTCATGAAGTATTTGGGATTCAAAAAAGTTGAAAATTTTCATGAAGAAATTCGGCTTCAAAAAAGTTTAAAATTTTCATGAAGAAATTCGGCTTCAAAAAAGTTGAAAATCTTCATGAAGTATTTGGGATTCAAAAAAGTTGAAAATTTTCATGAAGAAATTCGGCTTCAAAAAAGTTTAAAATTTTCATGAAGAAATTCGGCTTCAAAAAAGTTGAAAATCTTCATGAAGTATTTGGGCTTCAAAAAAGTTGAAAATTTTCATGAAGAAATTCAGCTTCAAAAAAGATGAAAATTTTCATGAAGTATTTGGGCTTCAAAAAAGTTGAATATTTTCATGAAGTATTTGGGCTTGAAAAAAGTTGAAAATTTTCATGAAGAAATTCGGCTTCAAAAAAGTTTTCGCAAGGGGGGGGTGTTTCGTCTTTTTTCTACTTTTTCGGAAGGGGGGTGTTTCGTCTTTTTTCAACTTTTTCGTAAGGGGGGGGTGTTTCGTCTTTTTTCAAATTTTTCGTGAGGGGGTGGGTCAATAGAAAATATTCATGAAGAAATTCGGCTTCAAAAAAGTTTAACATTTTCATGACGCATTTGGGCTTCAAAAAAGTTGAAAATTTTCATGAAGAAATTCGGATTCAAAAAAGTTGAAAATTTTCATGAAGAAATTCGGCTTCAAAAAAGTTGAACATTTTCATGAAGAAATTCGGATTCAAAAAAGATGAAAATTTTCATGAAGTATTTGGGATTCAAAAAAGTTGAAAATTTTCATGAAGAAATTCGGCTTCAAAAAAGTTTAAAATTTTCATGAAGAAATTCGGCTTCAAAAAAGTTGAAAATCTTCATGAAGTATTTGGGCTTCAAAAAAGTTGAAAATTTTCATGAAGAAATTCGGCTTCAAAAAAGTTGAAAATTTTCATGAAGTATTTGGGCTTCAAAATTTTTTTAAATTTTCATGAAGAAATTCGGCTTCAAAAAAGTTTAAAATTTTCATGAACAAATTCAGCTTCAAAAAAGCTGAAAATCTTCATGAAGAAATTCGGCTTCAAAAAAGTTGAACATTTTCATGAAGAAATTTGGCTTCAAAAAAGATGAAAATTTTCATGAAGTATTTGGGATTCAAAAAAGTTGAAAATTTTCATGAAGAAATTCGGCTTCAAAAAAGTTTAAAATTTTCATGAAGAAATTCGGCTTCAAAAAAGTTGAAAATCTTCATGAAGTATTTGGGCTTCAAAAAAGTTGAAAATTTTCATGAAGAAATTCGGCTTCAAAAAAGTTTTCGCAAGGGGTGGGTGTTTCGTCTTTTTTCAACTTTTTCGTAAGGGGGGGGTGTTTTGTCTTTTTTCAATTTTTTCGTAAGAGGGGGGTGTTTCGTCTTTTTTCAACTTTTTCGTGAGGGGGGTGGGTCAATTGAAAGTATTCATGAGGAAATTCGGCTTCAAAAAAGTTTTCGCAAGGGGGGGGGTGTTTCGTCTTTTTTCAACTTTTTCGTAAGCGGGGGTGGGTCAATTGAAAATATTCATGAAGAAATACGGCTTCAAAAAACTTTAAAATTTTCATGAAGTATTTGGGCTTCAAAAAACTTTAAAATTTTCATGAAGAAATTCGGCTTCAAAAAAGTTTAAAATTTTCAGGAAGTATTTGGGCTTCAAAAAAGTTAAAAATATTCATGAAGAAATTCGGCTTCAAAAATGGTGAAAATTTTCATGAAGTATTTGGGCTTCAAAAAAGTTGAAAATATTCATGAAGAAATTCGGCTTCAAAAAAGTTGAAAATTTTCATGAAGAAATTCGGCTTCAAAAAAGTTTAAAATTTTCATGAAGTATTTGGGCTTGAAAAAAGTTGAAGATTTTCATGAAGAAATTCGGCTTCAAAAAAGTTTTCGCAAGGGGGGGGTGTTTCGTCTTTTTTCTACTTTTTCGGAAGGGGGGTGTTTCGTCTTTTTTCAACTTTTTCGTAAGGGGGGGGTGTTTCGTCTTTTTTCAAATTTTTCGTGAGGGGGTGGGTCAATAGAAAATATTCATGAAGAAATTCGGCTTCAAAAAAGTTGAACATTTTCATGACGCATTTGGGCTTCAAAAAAGTTGAAAATTTTCATGAAGAAATTCGGATTCAAAAAAGTTGAAAATTTTCATGAAGAAATTCGGCTTCAAAAAAGTTGAACATTTTCATGAAGAAATTCGGATTCAAAAAAGATGAAAATTTTCATGAAGTATTTGGGATTCAAAAAAGTTGAAAATTTTCATGAAGAAATTCGGCTTCAAAAAAGTTTAAAATTTTCATGAAGAAATTCGGCTTCAAAAAAGTTGAAAATCTTCATGAAGTATTTGGGCTTCAAAAAAGTTGAAAATTTTCATGAAGAAATTCGGCTTCAAAAAAGTTGAAAATTTTCATGAAGTATTTGGGCTTCAAAATTTTTTTAAATTTTCATGAAGAAATTCGGCTTCAAAAAAGTTTAAAATTTTCATGAACAAATTCAGCTTCAAAAAAGCTGAAAATCTTCATGAAGAAATTCGGCTTCAAAAAAGTTGAACATTTTCATGAAGAAATTTGGCTTCAAAAAAGATGAAAATTTTCATGAAGTATTTGGGATTCAAAAAAGTTGAAAATTTTCATGAAGAAATTCGGCTTCAAAAAAGTTTAAAATTTTCATGAAGAAATTCGGCTTCAAAAAAGTTGAAAATCTTCATGAAGTATTTGGGCTTCAAAAAAGTTGAAAATTTTCATGAAGAAATTCGGCTTCAAAAAAGTTTTCGCAAGGGGTGGGTGTTTCGTCTTTTTTCAACTTTTTCGTAAGGGGGGGGTGTTTTGTCTTTTTTCAATTTTTTCGTAAGAGGGGGGTGTTTCGTCTTTTTTCAACTTTTTCGTGAGGGGGGTGGGTCAATTGAAAGTATTCATGAGGAAATTCGGCTTCAAAAAAGTTTTCGCAAGGGGGGGGGTGTTTCGTCTTTTTTCAACTTTTTCGTAAGCGGGGGTGGGTCAATTGAAAATATTCATGAAGAAATACGGCTTCAAAAAACTTTAAAATTTTCATGAAGTATTTGGGCTTCAAAAAACTTTAAAATTTTCATGAAGAAATTCGGCTTCAAAAAAGTTTAAAATTTTCAGGAAGTATTTGGGCTTCAAAAAAGTTAAAAATATTCATGAAGAAATTCGGCTTCAAAAATGGTGAAAATTTTCATGAAGTATTTGGGCTTCAAAAAAGTTGAAAATATTCATGAAGAAATTCGGCTTCAAAAAAGTTGAAAATTTTCATGAAGAAATTCGGCTTCAAAAAAGTTTAAAATTTTCATGAAGTATTTGGGCTTGAAAAAAGTTGAAGATTTTCATGAAGAAATTCGGCTTCAAAAAAGTTTTCGCAAGGGGGGGGTGTTTCGTCTTTTTTCTACTTTTTCGGAAGGGGGGTGTTTCGTCTTTTTTCAACTTTTTCGTAAGGGGGGGGTGTTTCGTCTTTTTTCAAATTTTTCGTGAGGGGGTGGGTCAATAGAAAATATTCATGAAGAAATTCGGCTTCAAAAAAGTTGAACATTTTCATGACGCATTTGGGCTTCAAAAAAGTTGAAAATTTTCATGAAGAAATTCGGATTCAAAAAAGTTGAAAATTTTCATGAAGAAATTCGGCTTCAAAAAAGTTGAACATTTTCATGAAGAAATTCGGATTCAAAAAAGATGAAAATTTTCATGAAGTATTTGGGATTCAAAAAAGTTGAAAATTTTCATGAAGAAATTCGGCTTCAAAAAAGTTTAAAATTTTCATGAAGAAATTCGGCTTCAAAAAAGTTGAAAATCTTCATGAAGTATTTGGGCTTCAAAAAAGTTGAAAATTTTCATGAAGAAATTCGGCTTCAAAAAAGTTGAAAATTTTCATGAAGTATTTGGGCTTCAAAATTTTTTTAAATTTTCATGAAGAAATTCGGCTTCAAAAAAGTTTAAAATTTTCATGAACAAATTCAGCTTCAAAAAAGCTGAAAATCTTCATGAAGAAATTCGGCTTCAAAAAAGTTGAACATTTTCATGAAGAAATTTGGCTTCAAAAAAGATGAAAATTTTCATGAAGTATTTGGGATTCAAAAAAGTTGAAAATTTTCATGAAGAAATTCGGCTTCAAAAAAGTTTAAAATTTTCATGAAGAAATTCGGCTTCAAAAAAGTTGAAAATCTTCATGAAGTATTTGGGCTTCAAAAAAGTTGAAAATTTTCATGAAGAAATTCGGCTTCAAAAAAGTTTTCGCAAGGGGTGGGTGTTTCGTCTTTTTTCAACTTTTTCGTAAGGGGGGGGTGTTTTGTCTTTTTTCAATTTTTTCGTAAGAGGGGGGTGTTTCGTCTTTTTTCAACTTTTTCGTGAGGGGGGTGGGTCAATTGAAAGTATTCATGAGGAAATTCGGCTTCAAAAAAGTTTTCGCAAGGGGGGGGGTGTTTCGTCTTTTTTCAACTTTTTCGTAAGCGGGGGTGGGTCAATTGAAAATATTCATGAAGAAATACGGCTTCAAAAAACTTTAAAATTTTCATGAAGTATTTGGGCTTCAAAAAACTTTAAAATTTTCATGAAGAAATTCGGCTTCAAAAAAGTTTAAAATTTTCAGGAAGTATTTGGGCTTCAAAAAAGTTAAAAATATTCATGAAGAAATTCGGCTTCAAAAATGGTGAAAATTTTCATGAAGTATTTGGGCTTCAAAAAAGTTGAAAATATTCATGAAGAAATTCGGCTTCAAAAAAGTTGAAAATTTTCATGAAGAAATTCGGCTTCAAAAAAGTTTAAAATTTTCATGAAGTATTTGGGCTTGAAAAAAGTTGAAGATTTTCATGAAGAAATTCGGCTTCAAAAAAGTTTTCGCAAGGGGGGGGTGTTTCGTCTTTTTTCAACTTTTTCGTAAGGGGGGGTGTTTCGTCTTTTTTCAATTTTTTCATAAGAGGGGGGTGTTTCGTCTTTTTTCAACTTTTTCGTGAGGGGGGTGGGTCAATTGAAAGTATTCATGAGGAAATTCGGTTTCAAAAAAGTTTAAAATTTTCATGAAGTATTTGGGCTTCAAAAAAGTTTAAAATTTTCATGAAGAAATTCGGCTTCAAAAAAGTTTTCGCAAGGGAGGGGGTGTTTCGTCTTTTTTCAACTTTTTCGTAAGGGGGGGTGTTTCGTCTTTTCTCAACTTTTTCGTAAGGGGGGGTGTTTCGTCTTTTTTCAACTTTTTCGTAAGGGGGGGTGTTTCGTCTTTTTTCAACTTTTTCGTAAGCGGGGGTGGGTCAACTGAAAATATTCATGAAGAAATTTGGCTTCAAAAAAGATGAAAATTTTCATGAATTATTTGGGCTTCAAAAATTTTTTAAATTTTCATGAAGAAATTCGGCTTCAAAAAAGTTGAAAATTTTCATGAAGTATTTGGGCTTGAAAAAAGTTGAAAATTTTCATGAAGAAATTCGGCTTCAAAAAAGTTTTCGCAAGGGGGGGGTGTTTCGTCTTTTTTCAACTTTTTCGTAAGGGGGGGTGTTTCGTCTTTTCTCAACTTTTTCGTAAGGGGGTGTGTTTCGTCTTTTTTCAACTTTTTCGTAAGGGGGGGGTGTTTCGTCTTTTTTCAACTTTTTCATAAGGGGGGGTTGGTCAATTGAAAATTTTCATGAAGTATTTGGGCTTCAAAAAATTGAAAATTTTCATGAAGTATTTGGGCTTCAAAAAAGTTGAAAATTTTCATGAAGTATTTGGGCTTCAAAAAAGTTGAAAATTTTCATGAAGTATTTGGGCTTCAACATTTTTTTAAATTTTCATGAAGAAATTCGGCTTCAAAAAAGTTTAAAATTTTCATGAAGAAATTCGGCTTCAAAAAAGTTTTCGCAAGGGGGGGGTGTTTCGTCTTTTTTCTACTTTTTCGGAAGGGGGGTGTTTCGTCTTTTTTCAACTTTTTCGTAAGGGGGGGTGTTTCGTCTTTTTTCAACTTTTTCGTAAGAGGGGGGTGTTTCGTCTTTTTTCAACTTTTTCGTAAGGGGGGGTGTTTCGTCTTTTTTCAACTTTTTCGTGAGAGGGGGGTGTTTCATCTTTTTTCAACTTTTTCGTGAGGGGGGTGGGTCAATTGAAAATATTCATGAAGAAATTCGGCTTCAAAAGTTTAACATTTTCATGAAGAAATTCGGCTTCAAAAAAGTTATCGCAAGGGGGGGGTGTTTCGTCTTTTTTCTACTTTTTCGGAAGGGGGGGGGTGTTTCGTCTTTTTTCAACTTTTTCGTAAGGGGGGGGTGTTTCGTCTTTTTTCAAATTTTTCGTGAGGGGGGGTGGGTCAATTGAAAATATTCATGAAGAAATTCGGCTTCAAAAAAGATGAAAATTTTCATGAAGTATTTGGGCTTCAAAAAAGTTGAAAATTTTCATGAAGAAATTCGGCTTCAAAAATGTTGAAAATTTTCATGAAGTATTTGGGCTTCAAAAAAGTTGAAAATTTTCATGAAGAAATTCGGCTTCAAAAAAGTTATCGCAAGGGGGGGGTGTTTCGTCTTTTTTCTACTTTTTCGTGAGGGGGGGTGGGTCAATTGAAAATATTCATGAAGAAATTCGGCTTCAAAAAAGTCTAAAATTTTCATGAAGTATTTGGGCTTCAAAAAAGTTTGAAATTTTCATGAAGAAATTCGGCTTCAAAAAAATCGAAAATTTTCATGAAGTATTTGGGCTTGAAATTTTTTTTTAATTTTCATGAAGAAATTCGGCTTCAAAAAAGTTTAAAATTTTCATGAAGAAATTCGGAATCAAAAAAGTTGAAAATTTTCATGAAGTATTTGGGCTTCAAAAAAGTTTAAAATTTTCATGATGAAATTCGGCTTCAAAAAGGTTGAAAATTTTCATGAAGAAATTCAGCTTCAAAAAAGTTGAAAATTTTCATGAAGAAATTCGGCTTCAAAAAAGTTGAAAATTTTCATGAATTATTTGGGCTAGAAAATTTTTGTAAATTTTCATGAAGAAATTCGGCTTCAAAAAAGTTGATAATTTTCATGAAGAAATTCGGCTTCAAAAAAGTTTTCGCAAGGGGGGGTGTTTCTTCTTTTTTCAAATTTTTCGTGAGTGGGGGTGGGTCAATTGAAAATATTCATGAAGAAATTCGGCTTCAAAAAAGTTGAACATTTTCATGAAGCATTTGGGCTTCAAAAAAGTTGAAAATTTTCATGAAGAAATTCGGCTTCAAAAAAGTTATCGCAAGGGGGGGGTGTTTCGTCTTTTTTCTACTTTTTCGGAAGGGGGGGGTGTTTCGTCTTTTTTCAACTTTTTCGTGAGGGGGGGGTGTTTCGTATTTTTTCAAATTTTTCGTGAGGGGGGGTGGGTCAATTGAAAATATTCATGAAGAAATTCGGCTTCAAAAAAGTTGAAAATTTTCATGAAGTATTTGGGCTTCAAAAAAGTTTGAAATTTTCATGAAGAAATTCGGCTTCAAAAAAGTCGAAAATTTTCATGAAGTATTTGGGCTTGAAATTTTTTTTAAATTTTCATGAAGAAATTCGGCTTCAAAAAAGTTTAAAATTTTCATCAACAAATTCGGATTCAAAAAAGTTGAAAATTTTCATGAAGTATTTGGGCTTCAAAAAAGTTGAAAATTTTCATGAAGTATTTGGGCTTCAAAAAAGTTGAAAATTTTCATGAAGAAATTCGGCTTCAAAAAAGTTTTCGCAAGGGGGGGTGTTTCGTTTTTTTTCAACCTTTTCGTAAGGGGGGGGTGTTTCGTCTTTTTTCAACTTTTTCGTAAGAGGGGTGTGTTTCGTCTTTTTTCAACTTTTTCGTGAGGGGGTGGGTCAATTGAAAATATTCATAAAGAAATACGGCTTCAAAAAAGTTGAAAATTTTCATGAAGTATTTGGGCTTCAAAAAAGTTTAAAATTTTCATGAAGAAATTCGGCTTCAAAAAAGTTTAAAATTTTCAGGAAGTATTTGGGCTTCAAAAAAGTTGAAAATATTCATGAAGAAATTCGGCTTCAAAAAAGTTGAAAATTTTCATGAAGAAATTCGGCTTCAAAAAAGTTTAAAATTTTCATGAAGAAATTCGGCTTCAAAAAAGTTGAAAATTTTCATGAAGAAATTCGGCTTCAAAAAAGTTGAAAATTTTCATGAAGAAATTCGGCTTCAAAAAAGTTGAAAATTTTCATGAAGTATTTGGGCTTCAAAAAAGTTGAAAATTTTCATGAAGTATTTGGGCTTCAAAAAAGTTGAAAATTTTCATGAAGAAATTCGGCTTCAAAAAAGTTGAAAATTTTCATGAAGTATTTGGGCTTCAAAAAAGTTGAAAATTTTCATGAAGTATTTGGGCTTCAAAAAAGTTGAAAATTTTCATGAAGAAATTCGTCTTTAAAAAAGTTGAAAATTTTCATGAAGAAATTCGGCTTCAAAAAAGTTGAAAATTTTCATGAAGTATTTGGGCTTCAAAAAAGTTGAAAATTTTCATGAAGAAATTCGGCTTCAAAAAAGTTTTCGCAAGGGGGGGGTGTTTCGTCTTTTTTCAACTTTTTCGTAAGGGGGGGGGTGTTTCGTCTTTTTTCAACTTTTTCGTGAGGGGGTGGGTCAATTGAAAAAATTCATGAAGAAATTCGGCTTCAAAAAAGTTTTCGCAAGGGGGGGGTGTTTCATCTTTTTTCAACTTTTTCGTAAGGGGGGGGTGTTTCGTCTTTTTTCAACTTTTTCGTAAGCGGGGGTGGGTCAATTGAAAATATTCATGAAGAAATTTGGCTTCAAAAAAGATGAAAATTTTCATGAAGTATTTGGGCTTCAAAAAAGTTGAAAATTTTCATGAAGAAATTCGGCTTCAAAAAAGTTTTCGTAAGGGGGGTGTGTTTCGTCTTTTTCAACTTTTTCGTAAGGGAAGGGTGTTTCGTCTTTTTTCAACTTTTTCGTAAGAGGGGGGTGTTTCGTATTTTTTCAACTTTTTCGTAAGGGGGTGGTGTTTCGTCTTTTTTCAAATTTTTCGTGAGGGGGTGGGTCAATTGAAAATATTCATGAAGAAATTCGGCTTCAAAAAAGTTGAACATATTCATGACGCATTTGGGCTTCAAAAAAGTTGAAAATTTTCATGAAGTATTTGGGATTCAAAAAAGTTGAAAATTTTCATGAAGAAATTCTGCTTCAAAAAAGTTTAAAATTTTCATGAAGAAATTCGGCTTCAAAAAAAGTTGAAAATCTTCATGAAGTATTTGGGCTTCAAAAAAGTTGAAAATTTTCATGAAGAAATTCGGCTACAAAAAAGTTTTCGCAAGGGGGGGGTGTTTCGTCTTTTTTCAACTTTTTCGTAAGAGGGGGGTGTTTCGTCTTTTTTCAACTTTTTCGTAAGAGGGGGGTGTTTCGTCTTTTTTCAACTTTTTCGTGAGGGGGGGGTGGGTCAATTGAAAATATTCATGAAGAAATTCGGCATCAAAAAAGTTGAAAATTTTCATCAAGTATTTGGGCTTCAAAAAAGTTGAAAATTTTCATGAAGAAATTCAGCTTCAAAAAAGTTGAAAATTTTCATGAAGTATTTGGGCTTCAAAAAAGTTGAACATTTTCATGAAGTATTTGGGCTTCAAAAAAGTTGAAAATTTTCATGAAGAAATTCGGCTTAAAAAAAGATGAAAATTTTCATGAAGTATTTGGGCTTCAAAAAAGTTGAAAATATTCATGAAGAAATTCGGCTTCAAAAAAGTTGAAAATTTTCATGAAGTATTTGGGCTTCAAAATTTTTTTAAATTTTCATGAAGAAATTCGGCTTCAAAAAAGTTTAAAATTTTCATGAAGAAATTCAGCTTCAAAAAAGTTGAAAATTTACATGAAGTATTTGGGCTTCAAAAAAGTTGAACATTTTCATGAAGTATTTGGGCATGAAAAAAGTGTAAAATTTTCATGAAGAAATTCGGCTTCAAAAAAGTTTTCGTAAGGGGGGGGTGTTTCGTCTTTTTTCAAATTTTTCGTGAGGGGGTGGGTCAATTGAAAATATTCATGAAGAAATTCGGCTTCAAAAAAGTTGAACATTTTCATGACGCATTTGGGCTTCAAAAAAGTTGAAAATTTTCATGAAGAAATTCGGCTTCAAAAAAGTTTAAAATTTTCATGAAGAAATTCAGCTTCAAAAAAGTTGAAAATTTTCATGAAGTATTTGGGCTTGAAAAAAGTTGAACATTTTCATGAAGTATTTGGGCTTGAAAAAAGTTGAAAATTTTCATGAAGAAATTCGGCTTCAAAAAAGTTTTCGCAAGGGGGGGGTGTTTCGTCTTTTTTCTACTTTTTCGGAAGGGGGGTGTTTCGTCTTTTTTCAACTTTTTCGTAAGGGGGGGGTGTTTCGTCTTTTTTCAAATTTTTCGTGAGGGGGTGGGTCAATTGAAAATATTCATGAAGAAATTCGGCTTCAAAAAAGTTGAACATTTTCATGACGCATTTGGGCTTCAAAAAAGTTGAAAATTTTCATGAAGAAATTCGGATTCAAAAAAGTTGAAAATTTTCATGAAGAAATTCGGCTTCAAAAAAGTTGAACATTTTCATGAAGAAATTTGGCTTCAAAAAAGATGAAAATTTTCATGAAGTATTTGGGATTCAAAAAAGTTGAAAATTTTCATGAAGAAATTCGGCTTCAAAAAAGTTTAAAATTTTCATGAAGAAATTCGGCTTCAAAAAAGTTGAAAATCTTCATGAAGTATTTGGGCTTCAAAAAAGTTGAAAATTTTCATGAAGAAATTCGGCTTCAAAAAAGTTGAAAATTTTCATGAAGAAATTCAGCTTCAAAAAAGATGAAAATTTTCATGAAGTATTTGGGCTTCAAAAAAGTTGAACATTTTCATGAAGTATTTGGGCTTGAAAAAAGTTGAAAATTTTCATGAAGAAATTCGGCTTCAAAAAAGTTTTCGCAAGGGGGGGGTGTTTCGTCTTTTTTCTACTTTTTCGGAAGGGGGGTGTTTCGTCTTTTTTCAAATTTTTCGTGAGGGGGTGGGTCAATTGAAAATATTCATGAAGAAATTCGGCTTCAAAAAAGTTGAACATTTTCATGACGCATTTGGGCTTCAAAAAAGTTGAAAATTTTCATGAAGAAATTCGGATTCAAAAAAGTTGAAAATTTTCATGAAGAAATTCGGCTTCAAAAAAGTTGAACATTTTCATGAAGAAATTCGGCTTCAAAAAAGATGAAAATTTTCATGAAGTGTTTGGGATTCAAAAAAGTTGAAAATTTTCATGAAGTATTTGGGCTTCAAAAAAGTTGAACATTTTCATGAAGTATTTGGGCTTCAAAAAAGTTGAAAATTTTCATGAAGAAATTCGGCTTCAAAAAAGTTTAAAATTTTCATAAAGAAATTCGGCTTAAAAAAAGATGAAAATTTTCATGAAGTATTTGGGCTTCAAAAAAGTTGAAAATATTCATGAAGAAATTCGGCTTCAAAAAAGTTGAAAATTTTCATGAAGTATTTGGGCTTCAAAATTTTTTTAAATTTTCATGAAGAAATTCGGCTTCAAAAAAGTTTAAAATTTTCATGAAGAAATTCAGCTTCAAAAAAGTTGAAAATTTTCATGAAGTATTTGGGCTTCAAAAAAGTTGAACATTTTCAAGGAATATTTGGGCTTGAAAAAAGTTGAAAATTTTCATGAAGAAATTCGGCTTCAAAAAAGTTGAAAATTTTCATGAAGAAATTCAGCTTCAAAAAAGATGAAAATTTTCATGAAGTATTTGGGCTTCAAAAAAGTTGAACATTTTCATGAAGTATTTGGGCTTGAAAAAAGTTGAAAATTTTCATGAAGAAATTCGGCTTCAAAAAAGTTTTCGCAAGGGGGGGGTGTTTCGTCTTTTTTCTACTTTTTCGGAAGGGGGGTGTTTCGTCTTTTTTCAAATTTTTCGTGAGGGGGTGGGTCAATTGAAAATATTCATGAAGAAATTCGGCTTCAAAAAAGTTGAACATTTTCATGACGCATTTGGGCTTCAAAAAAGTTGAAAATTTTCATGAAGAAATTCGGATTCAAAAAAGTTGAAAATTTTCATGAAGAAATTCGGCTTCAAAAAAGTTGAACATTTTCATGAAGAAATTCGGCTTCAAAAAAGATGAAAATTTTCATGAAGTATTTGGGATTCAAAAAAGTTGAAAATTTTCATGAAGTATTTGGGCTTCAAAAAAGTTGAACATTTTCATGAAGTATTTGGGCTTCAAAAAAGTTGAAAATTTTCATGAAGAAATTCGGCTTCAAAAAAGTTTAAAATTTTCATAAAGAAATTCGGCATAAAAAAAGATGAAAATTTTCATGAAGTATTTGGGCTTCAAAAAAGTTGAAAATATTCATGAAGAAATTCGGCTTCAAAAAAGTTGAAAATTTTCATGAAGTATTTGGGCTTCAAAATTTTTTTAAATTTTCATGAAGAAATTCGGCTTCAAAAAAGTTTAAAATATTCATGAAGAAATTCAGCTTCAAAAAAGTTGAAAATTTTCATGAAGTATTTGGGCTTCAAAAAAGTTGAACATTTTCAAGGAATATTTGGGCTTGAAAAAAGTTGAAAATTTTCATGAAGAAATTCAGCTTCAAAAAAGATGAAAATTTTCATGAAGTATTTGGGCTTGAAAAAAGTTGAACATTTTCATGAAGTATTTGGGCTTGAAAAAAGTTGAAAATTTTCATGAAGAAATTCGGCTTCAAAAAAGTTTTCGCAAGGGGGGGGTGTTTCGTCTTTTTTCTACTTTTTCGGAAGGGGGGTGTATCGTCTTTTTTCAACTTTTTCGTAAGGGGGGGGGTGTTTC
Source organism: Labrus mixtus (assembly GCF_963584025.1). Lineage (NCBI taxonomy): Eukaryota > Metazoa > Chordata > Actinopteri > Labriformes > Labridae > Labrus > Labrus mixtus. The sequence goes on from NW_026870219.1 coordinate 366,648, forward strand.
GTCTTTTTTCAAATTTTTCGTGAGGGGGTGGGTCAATTGAAAATATTCATGAAGAAATTCGGCTTCAAAAAAGTTGAACATTTTCATGACGCATTTGGGCTTCAAAAAAGTTGAAAATTTTCATGAAGAAATTCGGATTCAAAAAAGTTGAAAATTTTCATGAAGAAATTCGGCTTCAAAAAAGTTGAACATTTTCATGAAGAAATTCGGCTTCAAAAAAGATGAAAATTTTCATGAAGTATTTGGGATTCAAAAAAGTTGAAAATTTTCATGAAGTATTTGGGCTTCAAAAAAGTTGAACATTTTCATGAAGTATTTGGGCTTCAAAAAAGTTGAAAATTTTCATGAAGAAATTCGGCTTCAAAAAAGTTTAAAATTTTCATAAAGAAATTCGGCTTCAAAAAAGATGAAAATTTTCATGAAGTATTTGGGCTTCAAAAAAGTTGAAAATATTCATGAAGAAATTCGGCTTCAAAAAAGTTGAAAATTTTCATGAAGTATTTGGGCTTCAAAAATTTTTTAAATTTTCATGAAGAAATTCGGCTTCAAAAAAGTTGAAAATTTTCATGAAGTATTTGGGCTTCAAAAAAGTTGAACATTTTCATGAAGTATTTGGGCTTGAAAAAAGTTGAAAATTTTCATGAAGAAATTCGGCTTCAAAAAAGTTTAAAATTTTCATGAAGAAATTCGGCTTCAAAAAAGTTGAAAATCTTCATGAAGTATTTGGGCTTCAAAAAAGTTTAAAATTTTCATGAAGAAATTCGGCTTCAAAAAAGTTGAAAATCTTCATGAAGTATTTGGGCTTCAAAAAAGTTGAAAATTTTCATGAAGAAATTCGGCTTCAAAAAAGTTGAAAATTTTCATGAAGAAATTCAGCTTCAAAAAAGATGAAAATTTTCATGAAGTATTTGGGCTTCAAAAAAGTTGAACATTTTCATGAAGTATTTGGGCTTGAAAAAAGTTGAAAATTTTCATGAAGAAATTCGGCTTCAAAAAAGTTTTCGCAAGGGGGGGGTGTTTCGTCTTTTTTCTACTTTTTCGGAAGGGGGGTGTTTCGTCTTTTTTCAAATTTTTCGTGAGGGGGTGGGTCAATTGAAAATATTCATGAAGAAATTCGGCTTCAAAAAAGTTGAACATTTTCATGACGCATTTGGGCTTCAAAAAAGTTGAACATTTTCATGAAGAAATTCGGATTCAAAAAAGTTGAAAATTTTCATAAAGAAATTCGGCTTCAAAAAAGTTGAACATTTTCATGAAGAAATTCGGCTTCAAAAAAGATGAAAATTTTCATGAAGTATTTGGGATTCAAAAAAGTTGAAAATTTTCATGAAGTATTTGGGCTTCAAAAAAGTTGAACATTTTCATGAAGTATTTGGGCTTCAAAAAAGTTGAAAATTTTCATGAAGAAATTCGGCTTCAAAAAAGTTTAAAATTTTCATAAAGAAATTCGGCTTAAAAAAAGATGAAAATTTTCATGAAGTATTTGGGCTTCAAAAAAGTTGAAAATATTCATGAAGAAATTCGGCTTCAAAAAAGTTGAAAATTTTCATGAAGTATTTGGGCTTCAAAATTTTTTTTAATTTTCATGAAGAAATTCGGCTTCAAAAAAGTTTAAAATTTTCATGAAGAAATTCAGCTTCAAAAAAGTTGAAAATTTTCATGAAGTATTTGGGCTTCAAAAAAGTTGAACATTTTCAAGGAATATTTGGGCTTGAAAAAAGTTGAAAATTTTCATGAAGAAATTCGGCTTCAAAAAAGTTTTCGCAAGGGGGGGGTGTTTCGTCTTTTTTCTACTTTTTCGGAAGGGGGGTGTTTCGTGTTTTTTCAACTTTTTCGTAAGGGGGGGGTGTTTCGTCTTTTTTCAAATTTTTCGTGAGGGGGTGGGTCAATTGAAAATATTCATGAAGAAATTCGGCTTCAAAAAAGTTGAACATTTTCATGACGCATTTGGGCTTCAAAAAAGTTGAAAATTTTCATGAAGAAATTCGGATTCAAAAAAGTTGAAAATTTTCATGAAGAAATTCGGCTTCAAAAAAGTTGAACATTTTCATGAAGAAATTTGGCTTCAAAAAAGATGAAAATTTTCATGAAGTATTTGGGATTCAAAAAAGTTGAAAATTTTCATGAAGAAATTCGGCTTCAAAAAAGTTTAAAATTTTCATGAAGAAATTCGGCTTCAAAAAAGTTGAAAATCTTCATGAAGTATTTGGGCTTCAAAAAAGTTGAAAATTTTCATGAAGAAATTCGGCTTCAAAAAAGTTTAAAATTTTCATGAAGAAATTCGGCTTAAAAAAAGATGAAAATTTTCATGAAGTATTTGGGTTTCAAAAAAGTTGAAAATTTTCATGAAGAAATTCGGCTTCAAAAAAGTTTTCGCAAGGGGGGGGTGTTTCGTCTTTTTTCAACTTTTTCGTAAGGTGGGGGTGTTTCGTCTTTTTTCAACTTTTTCGTGAGGGGGGGGTGTTTCGTCTTTTTTCAACTTTTTCGTAAGAGGGGGGTGTTTCGTCTTTTTTCAACTTTTTCGTGAGGGGGGGTGGGTCAATTGAAAATATTCATGAAGAAATTCGGCTTCAAAAAAGTTGAAAATTTTCATGAAGTATTTGGGATTCAAAAAAGTTGAAAATTTTCATGAAGAAATTCGGCTTCAAAAAAGTTTAAAATTTTCATGAAGAAATTCGGCTTCAAAAAAGTTGAAAATCTTCATGAAGTATTTGGGATTCAAAAAAGTTGAAAATTTTCATGAAGAAATTCGGCTTCAAAAAAGTTTAAAATTTTCATGAAGAAATTCGGCTTCAAAAAAGTTGAAAATCTTCATGAAGTATTTGGGCTTCAAAAAAGTTGAACATTTTCATGAAGTATTTGGGCTTGAAAAAAGTAGAAAATTTTCATGAAGAAATTCGGCTTCAAAAAAGTTTAAAATTTTCATAAAGAAATTCGGCTTAAAAAAAGATGAAAATTTTCATGAAGTATTTGGGCTTCAAAAAAGTTGAAAATATTCATGAAGAAATTCGGCTTCAAAAAAGTTGAAAATTTTCATGAAGTATTTGGGCTTCAAAAATTTTTTTAATTTTCATGAAGAAATTCGGCTTCAAAAAAGTTTAAAATTTTCATGAAGAAATTCAGCTTCAAAAAAGTTGAAAATTTTCATGAAGTATTTGGGCTTCAAAAAAGTTGAACATTTTCAAGGAATATTTGGGCTTGAAAAAAGTTGAAAATTTTCATGAAGAAATTCGGCTTCAAAAAAGTTTTCGCAAGGGGGGGGTGTTTCGTCTTTTTTCTACTTTTTCGGAAGGGGGGTGTTTCGTGTTTTTTCAACTTTTTCGTAAGGGGGGGGTGTTTCGTCTTTTTTCAAATTTTTCGTGAGGGGGTGGGTCAATTGAAAATATTCATGAAGAAATTCGGCTTCAAAAAAGTTGAACATTTTCATGACGCATTTGGGCTTCAAAAAAGTTGAAAATTTTCATGAAGAAATTCGGATTCAAAAAAGTTGAAAATTTTCATGAAGAAATTCGGCTTCAAAAAAGTTGAACATTTTCATGAAGAAATTTGGCTTCAAAAAAGATGAAAATTTTCATGAAGTATTTGGGATTCAAAAAAGTTGAAAATTTTCATGAAGAAATTCGGCTTCAAAAAAGTTTAAAATTTTCATGAAGAAATTCGGCTTCAAAAAAGTTGAAAATCTTCATGAAGTATTTGGGCTTCAAAAAAGTTTAAAATTTTCATGAAGAAATTCGGCTTCAAAAAAGTTGAAAATTTTCATGAAGAAATTCGGCTTAAAAAAAGATGAAAATTTTCATGATGTATTTGGGTTTCAAAAAAGTTGAAAATTTTCATGAAGAAATTCGGCTTCAAAAAAGTTTTCGCAAGGGGGGGGTGTTTCGTCTTTTTTCAACTTTTTCGTAAGGTGGGGGTGTTTCGTCTTTTTTCAACTTTTTCGTGAGGAGGGGGTGTTTCGTCTTTTTTCAACTTTTTCGTAAAAGGGGGGTGTTTCGTCTTTTTTCAACTTTTTCGTGAGGGGGGGTGGGTCAATTGAAAATATTCATGAAGAAATTCGGCTTCAAAAAAGTTGAAAATTTTCATGAAGTATTTGGGATTCAAAAAAGTTGAAAATTTTCATGAAGAAATTCGGCTTCAAAAAAGTTTAAAATTTTCATGAAGAAATTCGGCTTCAAAAAAGTTGAAAATCTTCATGAAGTATTTGGGATTCAAAAAAGTTGAAAATTTTCATGAAGAAATTCGGCTTCAAAAAAGTTTAAAATTTTCATGAAGAAATTCGGCTTCAAAAAAGTTGAAAATCTTCATGAAGTATTTGGGCTTCAAAAAAGTTGAACATTTTCAAGGAATATTTGGGCTTCAAAAAAGTTGAAAATATTCATGAAGAAATTCGGCTTCAAAAAAGTTGAAAATTTTCATGAAGTATTTGGGCTTCAAAATTTTTTTTAATTTTCATGAAGAAATTCGGCTTCAAAAAAGTTTAAAATTTTCATGAAGAAATTCAGCTTCAAAAAAGTTGAAAATTTTCATGAAGTATTTGGGCTTCAAAAAAGTTGAACATTTTCAAGGAATATTTGGGCTTGAAAAAAGTTGAAAATTTTCATGAAGAAATTCGGCTTCAAAAAAGTTTTCGCAAGGGGGGGGTGTTTCGTCTTTTTTCTACTTTTTCGGAAGGGGGGTGTTTCGTGTTTTTTCAACTTTTTCGTAAGGGGGGGGTGTTTCGTCTTTTTTCAAATTTTTCGTGAGGGGGTGGGTCAATTGAAAATATTCATGAAGAAATTCGGCTTCAAAAAAGTTGAACATTTTCATGACGCATTTGGGCTTCAAAAAAGTTGAAAATTTTCATGAAGAAATTCGGATTCAAAAAAGTTGAAAATTTTCATGAAGAAATTCGGCTTCAAAAAAGTTGAACATTTTCATGAAGAAATTTGGCTTCAAAAAAGATGAAAATTTTCATGAAGTATTTGGGATTCAAAAAAGTTGAAAATTTTCATGAAGAAATTCGGCTTCAAAAAAGTTTAAAATTTTCATGAAGAAATTCGGCTTCAAAAAAGTTGAAAATCTTCATGAAGTATTTGGGCTTCAAAAAAGTTGAAAATTTTCATGAAGAAATTCGGCTTCAAAAAAGTTTAAAATTTTCATGAAGAAATTCGGCTTAAAAAAAGATGAAAATTTTCATGAAGTATTTGGGTTTCAAAAAAGTTGAAAATTTTCATGAAGAAATTCGGCTTCAAAAAAGTTTTCGCAAGGGGGGGTGTTTCGTCTTTTTTCAACTTTTTCGTAAGGTGGGGGTGTTTCGTCTTTTTTCAACTTTTTCGTGAGGAGGGGGTGTTTCGTCTTTTTTCAACTTTTTCGTAAGAGGGGGGTGTTTCGTCTTTTTTCAACTTTTTCGTGAGGGGGGGTGGGTCAATTGAAAATATTCATGAAGAAATTCGGCTTCAAAAAAGTTGAAAATCTTCATGAAGTATTTGGGATTCAAAAAAGTTGAAAATTTTCATGAAGAAATTCGGCTTCAAAAAAGTTTAAAATTTTCATGAAGAAATTCGGCTTCAAAAAAGTTGAAAATCTTCATGAAGTATTTGGGCTTCAAAAAAGTTGAAAATTTTCATGAAGAAATTCGGCTTCAAAAAAGTTTAAAATTTTCATGAAGAAATTCAGCTTCAAAAAAGATGAAAATTTTCATGAAGTATTTGGGCTTCAAAAAAGTTGAACATTTTCATGAAGTATTTGGGCTTGAAAAAAGTAGAAAATTTTCATGAAGAAATTCGGCTTCAAAAAAGTTTTCGCAAGGGGGGGGTGTTTCGTCTTTTTTCTACTTTTTCGGAAGGGGGGTGTTTCGTCTTTTTTCAACTTTTTCGTAAGGGGGGGGTGTTTCGTCTTTTTTCAAATTTTTCGTGAGGGGGTGGGTCAATTGAAAATATTCATGAAGAAATTCGGCTTCAAAAAAGTTGAACATTTTCATGACGCATTTGGGCTTCAAAAAAGTTGAACATTTTCATGAAGAAATTCGGATTCAAAAAAGTTGAAAATTTTCATGAAGAAATTCGGCTTCAAAAAAGTTGAACATTTTCATGAAGAAATTCGGATTCAAAAAAGATGAAAATTTTCATGAAGTATTTGGGATTCAAAAAAGTTGAAAATTTTCATGAAGAAATTCGGCTTCAAAAAAGTTTAAAATTTTCATGAAGAAATTCGGCTTCAAAAAAGTTGAAAATCTTCATGAAGTATTTGGGCTTCAAAAAAGTTGAAAATTTTCATGAAGAAATTCGGCTTCAAAAAAGTTTAAAATTTTCATGAAGAAATTCGGCTTAAAAAAAGATGAAAATTTTCATGAAGTATTTGGGCTTCAAAAAAGTTGAAAATTTTCATGAAGAAATTCGGCTTCAAAAAAGTTTAAAATTTTCATGAAGAAATTCGGCTTCAAAAAAGTTGAAAATCTTCATGAAGTATTTGGGATTCAAAAAAGTTGAAAATTTTCATGAAGAAATTCGGCTTCAAAAAAGTTTAAAATTTTCATGAAGAAATTCGGCTTCAAAAAAGTTGAAAATCTTCATGAAGTATTTGGGCTTCAAAAAAGTTGAAAATTTTCATGAAGAAATTCGGCTTCAAAAAAGTTTAAAATTTTCATGAAGAAATTCAGCTTCAAAAAAGATGAAAATTTTCATGAAGTATTTGGGCTTCAAAAAAGTTGAACATTTTCATGAAGTATTTGGGCTTGAAAAAAGTAGAAAATTTTCATGAAGAAATTCGGCTTCAAAAAAGTTTTCGCAAGGGGGGGGTGTTTCGTCTTTTTTCTACTTTTTCGGAAGGGGGGTGTTTCGTCTTTTTTCAACTTTTTCGTAAGGGGGGGGTGTTTCGTCTTTTTTCAAATTTTTCGTGAGGGGGTGGGTCAATTGAAAATATTCATGAAGAAATTCGGCTTCAAAAAAGTTGAACATTTTCATGACGCATTTGGGCTTCAAAAAAGTTGAAAATTTTCATGAAGAAATTCGGATTCAAAAAAGTTGAAAATTTTCATGAAGAAATTCGGCTTGAAAAAAGTTGAACATTTTCATGAAGAAATTCGGATTCAAAAAAGATGAAAATTTTCATGAAGTATTTGGGATTCAAAAAAGTTGAAAATTTTCATGAAGAAATTCGGCTTCAAAAAAGTTTAAAATTTTCATGAAGAAATTCGGCTTCAAAAAAGTTGAAAATCTTCATGAAGTATTTGGGCTTCAAAAAAGTTGAAAATTTTCATGAAGAAATTCGGCTTCAAAAAAGTTTAAAATTTTCATGAAGAAATTCGGCTTAAAAAAAGATGAAAATTTTCATGAAGTATTTGGGCTTCAAAAAAGTTGAAAATTTTCATGAAGAAATTCGGCTTCAAAAAAGTTTAAAATTTTCATGAAGAAATTCGGCTTAAAAAAAGATGAAAATTTTCATGAAGTATTTGGGCTTCAAAAAAGTTGAAAATATTCATGAAGAAATTCGGCTTCAAAAAAGTTGAAAATTTTCATGAAGTATTTGGGCTTCAAAAATTTTTTAAATTTTCATGAAGAAATTCGGCTTCAAAAAAGTTTAAAATTTTCATGAAGAAATTCAGCTTCAAAAAAGTTGAAAATTTTCATGAAGTATTTGGGCTTCAAAAAAGTTGAACATTTTCATGAAGTATTTGGGCTTGAAAAAAGTTGAAAATTTTCATGAAGAAATTCGGCTTCAAAAAAGTTTTCGCAAGTGGGGGGTGTTTCGTCTTTTTTCTACTTTTTCGGAAGGGGGGTGTTTCGTCTTTTTTCAACTTTTTCGTAAGGGGGGGGTGTTTCGTCTTTTTTCAAATTTTTCGTGAGGGGGTGGGTCAATTGAAAATATTCATGAAGAAATTCGGCTTCAAAAAAGTTGAACATTTTCATGACGCATTTGGGCTTCAAAAAAGTTGAAAATTTTCATGAAGAAATTCGGATTCAAAAAAGTTGAAAATTTTCATGAAGAAATTCGGCTTCAAAAAAGTTGAACATTTTCATGAAGAAATTTGGCTTCAAAAAAGATGAAAATTTTCATGAAGTATTTGGGATTCAAAAAAGTTGAAAATTTTCATGAAGAAATTCGGCTTCAAAAAAGTTTAAAATTTTCATGAAGAAATTCGGCTTCAAAAAAGTTGAAAATCTTCATGAAGTATTTGGGCTTCAAAAAAGTTGAAAATTTTCATGAAGAAATTCGGCTTCAAAAAAGTTTAAAATTTTCATGAAGAAATTCGGCTTCAAAAAAGTTGAAAATCTTCATGAAGTATTTGGGCTTCAAAAAAGTTGAAAATTTTCATGAAGAAATTCGGCTTCAAAAAAGTTTAAAATTTTCATGAAGAAATTCGGCTTAAAAAAAGATGAAAATTTTCATGAAGTATTTGGGCTTCAAAAAAGTTGAAAATTTTCATGAAGAAATTCGGCTTCAAAAAAGTTTAAAATTTTCATGAAGAAATTCGGCTTAAAAAAAGATGAAAATTTTCATGAAGTATTTGGGCTTCAAAAAAGTTGAAAATATTCATGAAGAAATTCGGCTTCAAAAAAGTTGAAAATTTTCATGAAGTATTTGGGCTTCAAAAATTTTTTAAATTTTCATGAAGAAATTCGGCTTCAAAAAAGTTTAAAATTTTCATGAAGAAATTCAGCTTCAAAAAAGTTGAAAATTTTCATGAAGTATTTGGGCTTCAAAAAAGTTGAACATTTTCATGAAGTATTTGGGCTTGAAAAAAGTTGAAAATTTTCATGAAGAAATTCGGCTTCAAAAAAGTTTTCGCAAGTGGGGGGTGTTTCGTCTTTTTTCTACTTTTTCGGAAGGGGGGTGTTTCGTCTTTTTTCAACTTTTTCGTAAGGGGGGGGTGTTTCGTCTTTTTTCAAATTTTTCGTGAGGGGGTGGGTCAATTGAAAATATTCATGAAGAAATTCGGCTTCAAAAAAGTTGAACATTTTCATGACGCATTTGGGCTTCAAAAAAGTTGAAAATTTTCATGAAGAAATTCGGATTCAAAAAAGTTGAAAATTTTCATGAAGAAATTCGGCTTCAAAAAAGTTGAACATTTTCATGAAGAAATTTGGCTTCAAAAAAGATGAAAATTTTCATGAAGTATTTGGGATTCAAAAAAGTTGAAAATTTTCATGAAGAAATTCGGCTTCAAAAAAGTTTAAAATTTTCATGAAGAAATTCGGCTTCAAAAAAGTTGAAAATCTTCATGAAGTATTTGGGCTTCAAAAAAGTTGAAAATTTTCATGAAGAAATTCGACTTCAAAAAAGTTTAAAATTTTCATGAAGAAATTCGGCTTAAAAAAAGATGAAAATTTTCATGAAGTATTTGGGCTTCAAAAAAGTTGAAAATTTTCATGAAGAAATTCGGCTTCAAAAAAGTTTTCGCAAGGGGGGGTGTTTCGTCTTTTTTCAACTTTTTTGTAAGGGGGGGGTGTTTCGTCTTTTTTCAACTTTTTCGTAAGGGGGGGGTGTTTCGTCTTTTTTCAACTTTTTCGTGAGGGGGGGTGGGTCAATTGAAAATATTCATGAAGAAATTCGGCTTCAAAAAAGTTGAAAATTTTCATGAAGTATTTGGGCTTCAAAAAAGTTCAAAATATTCATGAAGAAATTCGGCTTCAAAAAAGTTGAAAATTTTCATGAAGTATTTGGGCTTCAAAAAAGTTGAAAATATTCATGAAGAAATTAGGCTTCAAAAAAGTTAAAAATTTTCATGAAGTATTTGGGCTTCAAATTTTTTTTAAATTTTCATGAAGAAATTCGGCTTCAAAAAAGTTTAAAATTTTCATGAAGAAATTCGGCTTAAAAAAAGATGAAAATTTTCATGAAGTATTTGGGCTTCAAAAAAGTTGAAAATTTTCATGAAGAAATTCGGCTTTAAAAAAAGTTTTCGCAAGGGGGGGTGTTTCGTCTTTTTTCAACTTTTTCGTAAGGGGGGGGTGTTTCGTCTTTTTTCAACTTTTTCATAAGGGGGGGGTGTTTCGTCTTTTTTCAACTTTTTCGTGAGGGGGGGTGGGTCAATTGAAAATATTCATGAAGAAATTCGGCTTCAAAAAAGTTGAAAATTTTCATGACGTATTTGGGCTTCAAAAAAGTTCAAAATATTCATGAAGAAATTCGGCTTCAAAAAAGTTGAAAATTTTCATGAAGTATTTGGGCTTCAAAAAAGTTGAAAATATTCATGAAGAAATTAGGCTTCAAAAAAGTTAAAAATTTTCATGAAGTATTTGGGCTTCAAATTTTTTTTAAATTTTCATGAAGAAATTCGGCTTCAAAAAAGTTTAAAATTTTCATGAAGAAATTCGGCTTAAAAAAAGATGAAAATTTTCATGAAGTATTTGGGCTTCAAAAAAGTTGAAAATTTTCATGAAGAAATTCGGCTTCAAAAAAGTTTTCGCAAGGGGGGGTGTTTCGTCTTTTTTCAACTTTTTCGTAAGGGGGGGGTGTTTCGTCTTTTTTCAACTTTTTCGTAAGGGGGGGGTGTTTCGTCTTTTTTCAACTTTTTCGTGAGGGGGGGTGGGTCAATTGAAAATATTCATGAAGAAATTCGGCTTCAAAAAAGTTGAAAATTTTCATGAAGTATTTTGGCTTCAAAAAAGTTCAAAATATTCATGAAGAAATTCGGCTTCAAAAAAGTTGAAAATTTTCATGAAGAAATTAGGCTTCAAAAAAGTTAAAAATTTTCATGAAGTATTTGGGCTTCAAATTTTTTTTAAATTTTCATGAAGAAATTCGGCTTCAAAAAAGTTTAAAATTTTCATGAAGAAATTCGGCTTAAAAAAAGATGAAAATTTTCATGAAGTATTTGGGCTTCAAAAAAGTTGAAAATTTTCATGAAGAAATTCGGCTTTAAAAAAAGTTTTCGCAAGGGGGGGTGTTTCGTCTTTTTTCAACTTTTTCGTAAGGGGGGGGTGTTTCGTCTTTTTTCAACTTTTTCATAAGGGGGGGGTGTTTCGTCTTTTTTCAACTTTTTCGTGAGGGGGGGTGGGTCAATTGAAAATATTCATGAAGAAATTCGGCTTCAAAAAAGTTGAAAATTTTCATGACGTATTTGGGCTTCAAAAAAGTTCAAAATATTCATGAAGAAATTCGGCTTCAAAAAAGTTGAAAATTTTCATGAAGTATTTGGGCTTCAAAAAAGTTGAAAATATTCATGAAGAAATTAGGCTTCAAAAAAGTTAAAAATTTTCATGAAGTATTTGGGCTTCAAATTTTTTTTAAATTTTCATGAAGAAATTCGGCTTCAAAAAAGTTTAAAATTTTCATGAAGAAATTCGGCTTAAAAAAAGATGAAAATTTTCATGAAGTATTTGGGCTTCAAAAAAGTTGAAAATTTTCATGAAGAAATTCGGCTTCAAAAAAGTTTTCGCAAGGGGGGGTGTTTCGTCTTTTTTCAACTTTTTCGTAAGGGGGGGGTGTTTCGTCTTTTTTCAACTTTTTCGTAAGGGGGGGGTGTTTCGTCTTTTTTCAACTTTTTCGTGAGGGGGGGTGGGTCAATTGAAAATATTCATGAAGAAATTCGGCTTCAAAAAAGTTGAAAATTTTCATGAAGTATTTTGGCTTCAAAAAAGTTCAAAATATTCATGAAGAAATTCGGCTTCAAAAAAGTTGAAAATTTTCATGAAGAAATTAGGCTTCAAAAAAGTTAAAAATTTTCATGAAGTATTTGGGCTTCAAATTTTTTTTAAATTTTCATGAAGAAATTCGGCTTCAAAAAAGTTTAAAATTTTCATGAAGAAATTCGGCTTCAAAAAAGTTGAAAATTTTCATGAAGTATTTGGGCTTCAAAAAAGTTCAAAATATTCATGAAGAAATTCGGCTTCAAAAAAGTTGAAAATTTTCATGAAGTGTTTGGGCTTCAAATTTTTTTTAAATTTTCATGAAGTAATTCGGCTTCAAAAAAGTTGAAAATTTTCATGAAGAAATTCGGCTTCAAAAAAGTTGAAAATTTTCATGAAGTATTTGGGCTTCAAAAAAGTTGAAAATTTTCATGAAGAAATTCGGCTTCAAAAAAGTTTTCGCAAGGGGGGGTGTTTCGTCTTTTTTCAACTTTTTCGTAAGGGGGGGGTGTTTCGTCTTTTTTCAACTTTTTCGTAAGGGGGGGGTGTTTCGTCTTTTTTCAACTTTTTCGTGAGGGGGGTGGGTCAATTGAAAGTATTCATGAAGAAATTCGGCTTCAAAAAAGTTGAATATTTTCATGAAGTATTTGGGCTTCAAAATTTTTTTAAATTTTCATGAAGAAATTCGGCTTCAAAAAAGTTTAAAATTTTCATGAAGAAATTCTGCTTCAAAAAAGTTGAAAATTTTCATGAAGAAATTCGTCTTCAAAAACGTTTTCGCAAGGTGGGGGTGTTTCGTCTTTTTTCAACTTTTTCGTAAGGGGGGGGTGTTTCGTCTTTTTTCAACTTTTTCGTAAGAGGGGGGTGTTTCGTCTTTTTTCAAATTTTTCGTGAGGGGGGTGGGTCAATTGAAAGTATTCATGAAGAAATTCGGCTTCAAAAAAGTTGAAAATTTTCATGAAGTATTTGGGCTTCAAAATTTTTTTTAATTTTCATGAAGAAATTCGGCTTCAAAAAAGTTTAAAATTTTCATGAAGAAATTCGGCTTCAAAAAAGTTGAAATTTTTCATGAAGTATTTGGGCCTCAAAAAAGTTGAAAATTTTCATGAAGAAATTCGGCTTCAAAAAAGTTTTCGCAAGGGGGGGGTGTTTCGTTTTTTTTTAACTTTTTCGTAAGGGGGGTGTGTTTCGTCTTTTTTCAATTTTTTCGTAAGAGGGGGGTGTTTCGTCTTTTTTCAACTTTTTCGTGAGGGGGGGTGGGTCAATTGAAAATATTCATGAAGAAATTCGGCTTCAAAAAAGTTTAAAATTTTCATGAAGTATTTGGGCTTCAAAAAAGTTGAAAATATTCATGAAGAAATTAGGCTTCAAAAAAGTTAAAAATTTTCATGAAGTATTTGGGCTTCAAATTTTTTTTAAATTTTCATAAAGAAATTCGGCTTCAAAAAAGTTGAAAATTTTCATGAAGTATTTGGGCTTCAAAAAAGTTGAAAATTTTCATGAAGAAATTCGGCTTCAAAAAAGTTTTCGCAAGGGGGGGGTGTTTCGTCTTTTTTCAACTTTTTCGTAAGAGGGGGGTGTTTCGTCTTTTTTCAACTTTTTCGTGAGGGGGGTGGGTCAATTGAAAATATTCATGAAGAAATTCGGCTTCAAAAAAGTTTTCGCAAGGGGGGGTGTTTCGTCTTTTTTCAACTTTTTCGTAAGGGGGGGGTGTTTCGTCTTTTTTCAACTTTTTCGTAAGAGGGGGGTGTTTCGTCTTTTTTCAACTTTTTCGTGAGGGGGGTGGGTCAATTGAAAATATTCATGAAGAAATTCGTCTTCAAAAACGTTTTCGCAAGGTGGGGGTGTTTCGTCTTTTTTCAACTTTTTCGTAAGGGGGGGGGTGTTTCGTCTTTTTTCAACTTTTTCGTAAGAGGGGGGTGTTTCGTCTTTTTTCAAATTTTTCGTGAGGGGGGTGGGTCAATTGAAAGTATTCATGAAGAAATTCGGCTTTAAAAAAGTTTAAAATTTTCATGAAGTATTTGGGCTTCAAAATTTTTTTTAATTTTCATGAAGAAATTCGGCTTCAAAAAAGTTTAAAATTTTCATGAAGAAATTCGGCTTCAAAAAAGTTGAAATTTTTCATGAAGTATTTGGGCTTCAAAAAAGTTGAAAATTTTCATGAAGAAATTCGGCTTCAAAAAAGTTTTCGCAAGGGGGGGGTGTTTCGTCTTTTTTTAACTTTTTCGTAAGGGGGGTGTGTTTCGTCTTTTTTCAATTTTTTCGTAAGAGGGGGGTGTTTCGTCTTTTTTCAACTTTTTCGTGAGGGGGGGTGGGTCAATTGAAAATATTCATGAAGAAATTCGGCTTCAAAAAAGTTTAAAATTTTCATGAAGTATTTGGGCTTCAAAAAAGTTGAACATTTTCATGAAGTATTTGGGCTTGAAAAAAGTTGAAAATTTTCATGAAGAAATTCGGCTTCAAAAAAGTTTTCGCAAGTGGGGGGTGTTTCGTCTTTTTTCTACTTTTTCGGAAGGGGGGTGTTTCGTCTTTTTTCAACTTTTTCGTAAGGGGGGGGTGTTTCGTCTTTTTTCAAATTTTTCGTGAGGGGGTGGGTCAATTGAAAATATTCATGAAGAAATTCGGCTTCAAAAAAGTTGAACATTTTCATGACGCATTTGGGCTTCAAAAAAGTTGAAAATTTTCATGAAGAAATTCGGATTCAAAAAAGTTGAAAATTTTCATGAAGAAATTCGGCTTCAAAAAAGTTGAACATTTTCATGAAGAAATTTGGCTTCAAAAAAGATGAAAATTTTCATGAAGTATTTGGGATTCAAAAAAGTTGAAAATTTTCATGAAGAAATTCGGCTTCAAAAAAGTTTAAAATTTTCATGAAGAAATTCGGCTTCAAAAAAGTTGAAAATCTTCATGAAGTATTTGGGCTTCAAAAAAGTTGAAAATTTTCATGAAGAAATTCGACTTCAAAAAAGTTTAAAATTTTCATGAAGAAATTCGGCTTAAAAAAAGATGAAAATTTTCATGAAGCATTTGGGCTTCAAAAAAGTTGAAAATTTTCATGAAGAAATTCGGCTTCAAAAAAGTTTTCGCAAGGGGGGGTGTTTCGTCTTTTTTCAACTTTTTTGTAAGGGGGGGGTGTTTCGTCTTTTTTCAACTTTTTCGTAAGGGGGGGGTGTTTCGTCTTTTTTCAACTTTTTCGTGAGGGGGGGTGGGTCAATTGAAAATATTCATGAAGAAATTCGGCTTCAAAAAAGTTGAAAATTTTCATGAAGTATTTGGGCTTCAAAAAAGTTCAAAATATTCATGAAGAAATTCGGCTTCAAAAAAGTTGAAAATTTTCATGAAGTATTTGGGCTTCAAAAAAGTTGAAAATATTCATGAAGAAATTAGGCTTCAAAAAAGTTAAAAATTTTCATGAAGTATTTGGGCTTCAAATTTTTTTTAAATTTTCATGAAGAAATTCGGCTTCAAAAAAGTTTAAAATTTTCATGAAGAAATTCGGCTTAAAAAAAGATGAAAATTTTCATGAAGTATTTGGGCTTCAAAAAAGTTGAAAATTTTCATGAAGAAATTCGGCTTTAAAAAAAGTTTTCGCAAGGGGGGGTGTTTCGTCTTTTTTCAACTTTTTCGTAAGGGGGGGGTGTTTCGTCTTTTTTCAACTTTTTCATAAGGGGGGGGTGTTTCGTCTTTTTTCAACTTTTTCGTGAGGGGGGGTGGGTCAATTGAAAATATTCATGAAGAAATTCGGCTTCAAAAAAGTTGAAAATTTTCATGACGTATTTGGGCTTCAAAAAAGTTCAAAATATTCATGAAGAAATTCGGCTTCAAAAAAGTTGAAAATTTTCATGAAGTATTTGGGCTTCAAAAAAGTTGAAAATATTCATGAAGAAATTAGGCTTCAAAAAAGTTAAAAATTTTCATGAAGTATTTGGGCTTCAAATTTTTTTTAAATTTTCATGAAGAAATTCGGCTTCAAAAAAGTTTAAAATTTTCATGAAGAAATTCGGCTTAAAAAAAGATGAAAATTTTCATGAAGTATTTGGGCTTCAAAAAAGTTGAAAATTTTCATGAAGAAATTCGGCTTCAAAAAAGTTTTCGCAAGGGGGGGTGTTTCGTCTTTTTTCAACTTTTTCGTAAGGGGGGGGTGTTTCGTCTTTTTTCAACTTTTTCGTAAGGGGGGGGTGTTTCGTCTTTTTTCAACTTTTTCGTGAGGGGGGGTGGGTCAATTGAAAATATTCATGAAGAAATTCGGCTTCAAAAAAGTTGAAAATTTTCATGAAGTATTTTGGCTTCAAAAAAGTTCAAAATATTCATGAAGAAATTCGGCTTCAAAAAAGTTGAAAATTTTCATGAAGAAATTAGGCTTCAAAAAAGTTAAAAATTTTCATGAAGTATTTGGGCTTCAAATTTTTTTTAAATTTTCATGAAGAAATTCGGCTTCAAAAAAGTTTAAAATTTTCATGAAGAAATTCGGCTTCAAAAAAGTTGAAAATTTTCATGAAGTATTTGGGCTTCAAAAAAGTTCAAAATATTCATGAAGAAATTCGGCTTCAAAAAAGTTGAAAATTTTCATGAAGTGTTTGGGCTTCAAATTTTTTTTAAATTTTCATGAAGTAATTCGGCTTCAAAAAAGTTGAAAATTTTCATGAAGAAATTCGGCTTCAAAAAAGTTGAAAATTTTCATGAAGTATTTGGGCTTCAAAAAAGTTGAAAATTTTCATGAAGAAATTCGGCTTCAAAAAAGTTTTCGCAAGGGGGGGTGTTTCGTCTTTTTTCAACTTTTTCGTAAGGGGGGGGTGTTTCGTCTTTTTTCAACTTTTTCGTAAGGGGGGGGTGTTTCGTCTTTTTTCAACTTTTTCGTGAGGGGGGTGGGTCAATTGAAAGTATTCATGAAGAAATTCGGCTTCAAAAAAGTTGAATATTTTCATGAAGTATTTGGGCTTCAAAATTTTTTTAAATTTTCATGAAGAAATTCGGCTTCAAAAAAGTTTAAAATTTTCATGAAGAAATTCTGCTTCAAAAAAGTTGAAAATTTTCATGAAGAAATTCGTCTTCAAAAACGTTTTCGCAAGGTGGGGGTGTTTCGTCTTTTTTCAACTTTTTCGTAAGGGGGGGGTGTTTCGTCTTTTTTCAACTTTTTCGTAAGAGGGGGGTGTTTCGTCTTTTTTCAAATTTTTCGTGAGGGGGGTGGGTCAATTGAAAGTATTCATGAAGAAATTCGGCTTCAAAAAAGTTGAAAATTTTCATGAAGTATTTGGGCTTCAAAATTTTTTTTAATTTTCATGAAGAAATTCGGCTTCAAAAAAGTTTAAAATTTTCATGAAGAAATTCGGCTTCAAAAAAGTTGAAATTTTTCATGAAGTATTTGGGCCTCAAAAAAGTTGAAAATTTTCATGAAGAAATTCGGCTTCAAAAAAGTTTTCGCAAGGGGGGGGTGTTTCGTTTTTTTTTAACTTTTTCGTAAGGGGGGTGTGTTTCGTCTTTTTTCAATTTTTTCGTAAGAGGGGGGTGTTTCGTCTTTTTTCAACTTTTTCGTGAGGGGGGGTGGGTCAATTGAAAATATTCATGAAGAAATTCGGCTTCAAAAAAGTTTAAAATTTTCATGAAGTATTTGGGCTTCAAAAAAGTTGAAAATATTCATGAAGAAATTAGGCTTCAAAAAAGTTAAAAATTTTCATGAAGTATTTGGGCTTCAAATTTTTTTTAAATTTTCATAAAGAAATTCGGCTTCAAAAAAGTTGAAAATTTTCATGAAGTATTTGGGCTTCAAAAAAGTTGAAAATTTTCATGAAGAAATTCGGCTTCAAAAAAGTTTTCGCAAGGGGGGGGTGTTTCGTCTTTTTTCAACTTTTTCGTAAGAGGGGGGTGTTTCGTCTTTTTTCAACTTTTTCGTGAGGGGGGTGGGTCAATTGAAAATATTCATGAAGAAATTCGGCTTCAAAAAAGTTTTCGCAAGGGGGGGTGTTTCGTCTTTTTTCAACTTTTTCGTAAGGGGGGGGTGTTTCGTCTTTTTTCAACTTTTTCGTAAGAGGGGGGTGTTTCGTCTTTTTTCAACTTTTTCGTGAGGGGGGTGGGTCAATTGAAAATATTCATGAAGAAATTCGTCTTCAAAAACGTTTTCGCAAGGTGGGGGTGTTTCGTCTTTTTTCAACTTTTTCGTAAGGGGGGGGTGTTTCGTCTTTTTTCAACTTTTTCGTAAGAGGGGGGTGTTTCGTCTTTTTTCAAATTTTTCGTGAGGGGGGTGGGTCAATTGAAAGTATTCATGAAGAAATTCGGCTTCAAAAAAGTTGAAAATTTTCATGAAGTATTTGGGCTTCAAAATTTTTTTTAATTTTCATGAAGAAATTCGGCTTCAAAAAAGTTTAAAATTTTCATGAAGAAATTCGGCTTCAAAAAAGTTGAAATTTTTCATGAAGTATTTGGGCTTCAAAAAAGTTGAAAATTTTCATGAAGAAATTCGGCTTCAAAAAAGTTTTCGCAAGGGGGGGGTGTTTCGTCTTTTTTTAACTTTTTCGTAAGGGGGGTGTGTTTCGTCTTTTTTCAATTTTTTCGTAAGAGGGGGGTGTTTCGTCTTTTTTCAACTTTTTCGTGAGGGGGGGTGGGTCAATTGAAAATATTCATGAAGAAATTCGGCTTCAAAAAAGTTTAAAATTTTCATGAAGTATTTGGGCTTCAAAAAAGTTGAAAATATTCATGAAGAAATTAGGCTTCAAAAAAGTTAAAAATTTTCATGAAGTATTTGGGCTTCAAATTTTTTTTAAATTTTCATAAAGAAATTCGGCTTCAAAAAAGTTGAAAATTTTCATGAAGTATTTGGGCTTCAAAAAAGTTGAAAATTTTCATGAAGAAATTCGGCTTCAAAAAAGTTTTCGCAAGGGGGGGGTGTTTCGTCTTTTTTCAACTTTTTCGTAAGGGGGGGGTGTTTCGTCTTTTTTCAACTTTTTCGCAAGAGGGGGGTGTTTCGTCTTTTTTCAACTTTTTCGTGAGGGGGGTGGGTCAATTGAAAATATTCATGAAGAAATTCGGCTTTAAAAGTTGAAAATTTTCATGAAGTATTTGGGCTTCAAAAAAGTTGAAATTTTTCATGAAGAAATTCGGCTTCAAAAAAGTTTTCGCAAGGGGGGGGTGTTTCGTCTTTTTTCAACTTTTTCGTAAAGGGGGGGTGTTTCGTCTTTTTTCAACTTTTAAGTGAGAGGGGGGTGTTTCGTCTTTTTTCAACTTTTTCGTGAGGGGGGTGGGTCAATTGAAAATATTCATGAAGAAATTCGGCTTCAAAAAAGTTGAAAATTTTCATGAAGTATTTGGGCTTCAAAAAAGTTTAAAATTTTCATGAAGAAATTCGGCTTCAAAAAAGTTTAAAATTTTCATGAAGTATTTGGGCTTCAAAAAAGTTGAAAATATTCATGAAGAAATTAGACTTCAAAAAAGTTAAAAATTTTCATGAAGTATTTGGGCTTCAAATTTTTTTTAAATTTTCATAAAGAAATTCGGCTTCAAAAAAGTTGAAAATTTTCATGAAGTATTTGGGCTTCAAAAAATTTGAAAATTTTCGTGAAGAAATTCGGCTTCAAAAAAGTTTTCGCAAGGGGGGGGTGTTTCGTCTTTTTTCAACTTTTTCGTAAGGGGGGGGGGTGTTTCGTCTTTTTTCAATTTTTTCGTAAGAGGGGGGTGTTTCGTCTTTTTTCAACTTTTTTGTGAGGGGGGTGGGTCAATTGAAAATATTCATGAAGAAATTCGGCTTCAAAAAAGTTTTCGCAAGGGGAGGGGTGTTTCGTCTTTTTTCAACTTTTTCGTAAGGGGGGGGTGTTTCGTCTTTTTTCAACTTTTTCGTAAGAGGGGGGTGTTTCGTCTTTTTTCAACTTTTTCGTGAGGGGGGTGGGTCAATTGAAAGTATTCATGAAGAAATTCGGCTTCAAAAAAGTTGAAAATTTTCATGAAGTATTTGGGATTCAAATTTTTTTTAAATTTTCATGAAGAAATTCGGCTTCAAAAAAGTTTAAAATTTTCATGAAGAAATTCGGCTTCAAAAAAGTTGAAAATTTTCATGAAGTATTTGGGCTTCAAAAAAGTTGAAAATTTTCATGAAGAAATTCGGCTTCAAAAAAGTTTTCGCAAGGGGGGGGTGTTTCGTCTTTTTTCAACTTTTTCGTAAGGGGGGGGTGTTTCGTCTTTTTTCAACTTTTTCGTGAGAGGGGGGTGTTTCTTTTTTTTTCAACTTTTTTGTGAGGGGGGTGGGTCAATTGAAAATATTCATGAAGAAATTCGGCTTCAAAAAAGATGAAAATTTTCATGAAGTATTTGGGCTTCAAAAAAGTTGAAAATTTTCATGAAGAAATTCGGCTTCAAAAAAGTTTAAAATTTTCATGAAGAAATTCGGCTTCAAAAAAGTTTAAAATTTTCATGAAGTATTTGGGCTTGAAAATTTTTGTAAATTTTCATGAAGAAATTCGGCTTCAAAAAAGTTGAAAATTTTCATGAAGAAATTCGGCTTCAAAAAAGTTTTCGCAAGGGGGGGGTGTTTCGTCTTTTTTCAACTTTTTGTAAGGGGGGGGTGTTTCGTCTTTTTTCAACTTTTTCGTAAGAGGGGTGTGTTTCGTCTTTTTTCAACTTTTTCGTGAGGGGGTGGGTCAATTGAAAATATTCATGAAGAAATTCGGCTTCAAAAAAGTTTTCACAAGGGGGGGGGTGTTTCGTCTTTTTTCAACTTTTTCGTAAGCGGGGGTGGGTCAATTGAAAATATTCATGAAGAAATTTGGCTTCAAAAAAGATGAAAATTTTCATGAAGTTTTTGGGCTTCAAAAAAGTTGAAAATTTTCATGAAGAAATTCGGCTTCAAAAAAGTTTTGGCAAGGGGGAGGTGTTTCGTCTTTTTTCAACTTTTTCGTAAGGGGGGGGTGTTTCGTCTTTTTTCAATTTTTTCGTAAGAGGGGGGTGTTTCGTCTTTTTTCAACTTTTTCGTGAGGGGGAGGTGGGTCAATTGAAAATATTCATGAAGAAATTCGGCTTCAAAAAAGTTGAAAATTTTCATGAAGTATTTGGGCTTCAAAAAAATTTAAAATTTTCATGAAGAAATTCGGCTTCAAAAAAGTTTAAAATTTTCATGAAGTATTTGGGCTTCAAAAAAGTTAAAAATATTCATGAAGAAATTCGGCTTCAAAAAAGTTGAAAATTTTCATGAAGTATTTCGGCTTCAAAAAAGTTGAAAATTTTCATGAAGAAATTCGGCTTCAAAAAGGTTTTCGCAAGGGGGGGTGTTTCGTCTTTTTTCAATTTTTTCGTAAGAGGGGGGTGTTTCGTCTTTTTTCAACTTTTTCGTGAGGGGGGTGGGTCAATTGAAAGTATTCATGAGGAAATTCGGCTTCAAAAAAGTTTAAAATTTTCATGAAGTATTTGGGCTTCAAAAAAGTTTAAAATTTTCATGAAGAAATTCGGCTTCAAAAAAGTTTTCGCAAGGGGGTGTGTTTCGTCTTTTTTCAACTTTTTTGTAAGCGGGGGTGGGTCAATTGAAAATATTCATGAAGAAATACGGCTTCAAAAAAGTTGAAAATTTTCATGAAGAAATTCGGCTTCAAAAAAGTTGAAAATTTTCATGAAGTATTTGGGCTTGAAAAAAGTTGAAAATTTTCATGAAGAAATTCGGCTTCAAAAAAGTTTTCGCAAGGGGGGGGTGTTTCGTCTTTTTTCAACTTTTTCGTAAGGGGGGGTGTTTCGTCTTTTCTCAACTTTTTCGTAAGGGGGGGTGTTTCGTCTTTTTTCAACTTTTTCGTAAGGGGGGGTGTTTCGTCTTTTTTCAACTTTTTCGTAAGCGGGGGTGGGTCAACTGAAAATATTCATGAAGAAATTCGGCTTCAAAAAAGTTTAAAATTTTCATGAAGTATTTGGGCTTGAAAATTTTTGTAAATTTTCATGAAGAAATTCGGCTTCAAAAAAGTTGAAAATTTTCATGAAGAAATTCGGCTTCAAAAAAGTTTTCGCAAGGGGGGGGTGTTTCGTCTTTTTTCAACTTTTTGTAAGGGGGGGGTGTTTCGTCTTTTTTCAACTTTTTCGTAAGAGGGGTGTGTTTCGTCTTTTTTCAACTTTTTCGTGAGGGGGTGGGTCAATTGAAAATATTCATGAAGAAATTCGGCTTCAAAAAAGTTTTCACAAGGGGGGGGGTGTTTCGTCTTTTTTCAACTTTTTCGTAAGCGGGGGTGGGTCAATTGAAAATATTCATGAAGAAATTTGGCTTCAAAAAAGATGAAAATTTTCATGAAGTATTTGGGCTTCAAAAAAGTTGAAAATTTTCATGAAGAAATTCGGCTTCAAAAAAGTTTTCGCAAGGGGGAGGTGTTTCGTCTTTTTTCAACTTTTTCGTAAGGGGGGGTGTTTCGTCTTTTTTCAAATTTTTCGTGAGGGGGGGTGGGTCAATTGAAAATATTCATGAAGAAATTCGGCTTCAAAAAAGTTGAAAATTTTCATGAAGAAATTCGGCTTCAAAAAAGTTGAAAATTTTCATGAAGTATTTGGGCTTCAAAAAAGTTGAACATTTTCATGAAGTATTTGGGCTTCAAAAAAGTTGAAAATTTTCATGAAGAAATTCGGCTTCAAAAAAGTTTTCGCAAGGGGGGGGTGTTTCGTCTTTTCTCAACTTTTTCGTAAGGGGGGGTGTTTCGTCTTTTTTCAACTTTTTCGTAAGGGGGGGTGTTTCGTCTATTTTCAACTTTTTCGTAAGCGGGGGTGGGTCAACTGAAAATATTCATGAAGAAATTTGGCTTCAAAAAAGATGAAAATTTTCATGAAGTATTTGGGCTTCAATTTTTTTTTAAATTTTCATGAAGAAATTCGGCTTGAAAAAAGTTGAAAATTTTCATGAAGAAATTCGGCTTCAAAAAAGTTTTCGCAAGGGGGGGGGTGTTTCGTCTTTTTTCAACTTTTTCGTGAGGGGGGGGTGGGTCAATTGAAAATATTCATGAAGAAATTCGGCTTCAAAAAAGTTGAAAATTTTCATGAAGTATTTGGGCTTCAAAAAAGTTTAAAATTTTCATGAAGAAATTCGGCTTCAAAAAAGTTTAAAATTTTCATGAAGTATTTGGGCTTCAAAAAAGTTTAAAATATTCATGAAGAAATTCGGCTTCAAAAAAGTTGAAAATTTTCATGAAGTATTTCGGCTTCAAAAAAGTTGAAAATTTTCATGAATAAATTCGGCTTCAAAAAGGTTTTCGCAAGGGGGGGTGTTTCGTCTTTTTTCAACTTTTTCGTAAGGGGGGGTGTTTCGTCTTTTTTCAACTTTTTCGTGAGGGGGGTGTTTCGTCTTTTTTCAACTTTTTCGTGAGGGGGTGGTTCAATTGAAAATATTCATGAAGAAATTTGGCTTCAAAAAAGATGAAAATTTTCATGAAGTATTTGGTCTTCAAAAAAGTTGAAAATTTTCATGAAGAAATTCGGCTTCAAAAAAGTTTAAAATTTTCATGAAGAAATTCGGCTTCAAAAAAGTTTAAAATTTTCATGAAGTATTTGGGCTTGAAAATTTTTGTAAATTTTCATGAAGAAATTCGGCTTCAAAAAAGTTTTCGCAAGGGGGGGGGTGTTTCGTCTTTTTTCAACTTGTTGTAAGGGGGGGGTGTTTCGTCTTTTTTCAACTTTTTCGTAAGAGGGGTGTGTGTCGTCTTTTTTCAACTTTTTCGTGAGGGGGTGGGTCAATTGAAAATATTCATGAAGAAATTCGGCTTCAAAAAAGTTTTCACAAGGGGGGGGTGTTTCGTCTTTTTTCAACTTTTTCGTAAGCGGGGGTGGGTCAATTGAAAATATTCATGAAGAAATTTGGCTTCAAAAAAGATGAAAATTTTCATGAAGTATTTGGGCTTCAAAAAAGTTGAAAATTTTCATGAAGAAATTCGGCTTCAAAAAAGTTTTCGCAAGGGGGAGGTGTTTCGTCTTTTTTCAACTTTTTCGTAAGGGGGGGTGTTTCGTCTTTTTTCAATTTTTTCGTAAGAGGGGGGTGTTTCGTCTTTTTTCAACTTTTTCGTGAGGGGGAGGTGGGTCAATTGAAAATATTCATGAAGAAATTCGGCTTCAAAAAAGTTGAAAATTTTCATGAAGTATTTGGGCTTCAAAAAAATTTAAAATTTTCATGAAGAAATTCGGCTTCAAAAAAGTTTAAAATTTTCATGAAGTATTTGGGCCTCAAAAAAGTTTAAAATATTCATGAAGAAATTCGGCTTCAAAAAAGTTGAAAATTTTCATGAAGTATTTCGGCTTCAAAAAAGTTTAAAATTTTCATGAAGAAATTCGGCTTCAAAAAGGTTTTCGCAAGGGGGGGTGTTTCGTCTTTTTTCAACTTTTTCGTAAGTGGGGGGTGTTTCGTCTTTTTTCAACTTTTTCGTAAGAGGGGGGTGTTTCGTCTTTTTTCAACTTTTTCGTGAGGGGGTGGGTCAATTGAAAATATTCATGAAGAAATTTGGCTTCAAAAAAGTTGAAAATTTTCATGAAGAAATTCGGCTTCAAAAAAGTTTTGGCAAGGGGGAGGTGTTTCGTCTTTTTTCAACTTTTTCGTAAGGGGGGGGTGTTTCGTCTTTTTTCAATTTTTTCGTAAGAGGGGGGTGTTTCGTCTTTTTTCAACTTTTTCGTGAGGGGGAGGTGGGTCAATTGAAAATATTCATGAAGAAATTCGGCTTCAAAAAAGTTGAAAATTTTCATGAAGTATTTGGGCTTCAAAAAAATTTAAAATTTTCATGAAGAAATTCGGCTTCAAAAAAGTTTAAAATTTTCATGAAGTATTTGGGCTTCAAAAAAGTTAAAAATATTCATGAAGAAATTCGGCTTCAAAAAAGTTGAAAATTTTCATGAAGTATTTCGGCTTCAAAAAAGTTGAAAATTTTCATGAAGAAATTCGGCTTCAAAAAGGTTTTCGCAAGGGGGGGTGTTTCGTCTTTTTTCAACTTTTTCGTAAGTGGGGGGTGTTTCGTCTTTTTTCAACTTTTTCGTGAGGGGGTGGGTCAATTGAAAATATTCATGAAGAAATTTGGCTTCAAAAAAGATGAAAATTTTTATGAAGTATTTGGGCTTCAAAAAAGTTGAAAATTTTCATGAAGAAATTCGGCTTCATAAAAGTTTTCGCAAGGGGTGGGTGTTTCGTCTTTTTTCAACTTTTTCGTAAGGGGGGGGGTGTTTTGTCTTTTTTCAATTTTTTCGTAAGAGGGGGGTGTTTCGTCTTTTTTCAACTTTTTCGTGAGGGGGGTGGGTCAATTGAAAGTATTCATGAGGAAATTCGGCTTCAAAAAAGTTTAAAATTTTCATGAAGTATTTGGGCTTCAAAAAAGTTTAAAATTTTCATGAAGAAATTCGGCTTCAAAAAAGTTTTCGCAAGGGGGTGTGTTTCGTCTTTTTTCAACTTTTTTGTAAGCGGGGGTGGGTCAATTGAAAATATTCATGAAGAAATACGGCTTCAAAAAAGTTGAAAATTTTCATGAAGTATTTGGGCTTCAAAAAAGTTGAAAATATTCATGAAGAAATTCGGCTTCAAAAAAGTTGAAAATTTTCATGAAGAAATTCGGCTTCAAAAAAGTTGAAAATTTTCATGAAGTATTTGGGCTTGAAAAAAGTTGAAAATTTTCATGAAGAAATTCGGCTTCAAAAAAGTTTTCGCAAGGGGGGGGTGTTTCGTCTTTTTTCAACTTTTTCGTAAGGGGGGGTGTTTCGTCTTTTCTCAACTTTTTCGTAAGGGGGGGTGTTTCGTCTTTTTTCAACTTTTTCGTAAGGGGGGGTGTTTCGTCTTTTTTCAACTTTTTCGTAAGCGGGGGTGGGTCAACTGAAAATATTCATGAAGAAATTCGGCTTCAAAAAAGTTTAAAATTTTCATGAAGTATTTGGGCTTGAAAATTTTTGTAAATTTTCATGAAGAAATTCGGCTTCAAAAAAGTTGAAAATTTTCATGAAGAAATTCGGCTTCAAAAAAGTTTTCGCAAGGGGGGGGTGTTTCGTCTTTTTTCAACTTTTTGTAAGGGGGGGGTGTTTCGTCTTTTTTCAACTTTTTCGTAAGAGGGGTGTGTTTCGTCTTTTTTCAACTTTTTCGTGAGGGGGTGGGTCAATTGAAAATATTCATGAAGAAATTCGGCTTCAAAAAAGTTTTCACAAGGGGGGGGTGTTTCGTCTTTTTTCAACTTTTTCGTAAGCGGGGGTGGGTCAATTGAAAATATTCATGAA
This sequence comes from Labrus mixtus, assembly GCF_963584025.1. Classification (NCBI taxonomy): domain Eukaryota; kingdom Metazoa; phylum Chordata; class Actinopteri; order Labriformes; family Labridae; genus Labrus; species Labrus mixtus. The sequence goes on from NW_026870219.1 coordinate 392,372, forward strand.
GAAATTTGGCTTCAAAAAAGATGAAAATTTTCATGAAGTATTTGGGCTTCAAAAAAGTTGAAAATTTTCATGAAGAAATTCGGCTTCAAAAAAGTTTTCGCAAGGGGGAGGTGTTTCGTCTTTTTTCAACTTTTTCGTAAGGGGGGGTGTTTCGTCTTTTTTCAAATTTTTCGTGAGGGGGGGTGGGTCAATTGAAAATATTCATGAAGAAATTCGGCTTCAAAAAAGTTGAAAATTTTCATGAAGAAATTCGGCTTCAAAAAAGTTGAAAATTTTCATGAAGTATTTGGGCTTCAAAAAAGTTGAACATTTTCATGAAGTATTTGGGCTTCAAAAAAGTTGAAAATTTTCATGAAGAAATTCGGCTTCAAAAAAGTTTTCGCAAGGGGGGGGTGTTTCGTCTTTTCTCAACTTTTTCGTAAGGGGGGGTGTTTCGTCTTTTTTCAACTTTTTCGTAAGGGGGGGTGTTTCGTCTATTTTCAACTTTTTCGTAAGCGGGGGTGGGTCAACTGAAAATATTCATGAAGAAATTTGGCTTCAAAAAAGATGAAAATTTTCATGAAGTATTTGGGCTTCAATTTTTTTTTAAATTTTCATGAAGAAATTCGGCTTCAAAAAAGTTGAAAATTTTCATGAAGTATTTGGGCTTGAAAAAAGTTGAAAATTTTCATGAAGAAATTCGGCTTCAAAAAAGTTTTCACAAGGGGGGGGTGTTTCGTCTTTTTTCAACTTTTTCGTGAGGGGGGGGTGGGTCAATTGAAAATATTCATGAAGAAATTCGGCTTCAAAAAAGTTGAAAATTTTCATGAAGTATTTGGGCTTCAAAAAAGTTTAAAATTTTCATGAAGAAATTCGGCTTCAAAAAAGTTTAAAATTTTCATGAAGTATTTGGGCTTCAAAAAAGTTTAAAATATTCATGAAGAAATTCGGCTTCAAAAAAGTTGAAAATTTTCATGAAGTATTTCGGCTTCAAAAAAGTTGAAAATTTTCATGAAGAAATTCGGCTTCAAAAAGGTTTTCGCAAGGGGGGGTGTTTCGTCTTTTTTCAACTTTTTCGTAAGGGGGGGTGTTTCGTCTTTTTTCAACTTTTTCGTGAGGGGGGTGTTTCGTCTTTTTTCAACTTTTTTGTAAGCGGGGGTGGGTCAATTGAAAATATTCATGAAGAAATACGGCTTCAAAAAAGTTGAAAATTTTCATGAAGTATTTGGGCTTCAAAAAAGTTGAAAATATTCATGAAGAAATTCGGCTTCAAAAAAGTTGAAAATTTTCATGAAGAAATTCGGCTTCAAAAAAGTTGAAAATTTTCATGAAGTATTTGGGCTTGAAAAAAGTTGAAAATTTTCATGAAGAAATTCGGCTTCAAAAAAGTTTTCGCAAGGGGGGGGTGTTTCGTCTTTTTTCAACTTTTTCGTAAGGGGGGGTGTTTCGTCTTTTCTCAACTTTTTCGTAAGGGGGGGTGTTTCGTCTTTTTTCAACTTTTTCGTAAGGGGGGGTGTTTCGTCTTTTTTCAACTTTTTCGTAAGCGGGGGTGGGTCAACTGAAAATATTCATGAAGAAATTCGGCTTCAAAAAAGTTTAAAATTTTCATGAAGTATTTGGGCTTGAAAATTTTTGTAAATTTTCATGAAGAAATTCGGCTTCAAAAAAGTTGAAAATTTTCATGAAGAAATTCGGCTTCAAAAAAGTTTTCGCAAGGGGGGGGTGTTTCGTCTTTTTTCAACTTTTTGTAAGGGGGGGGTGTTTCGTCTTTTTTCAACTTTTTCGTAAGAGGGGTGTGTTTCGTCTTTTTTCAACTTTTTCGTGAGGGGGTGGGTCAATTGAAAATATTCATGAAGAAATTCGGCTTCAAAAAAGTTTTCACAAGGGGGGGGTGTTTCGTCTTTTTTCAACTTTTTCGTAAGCGGGGGTGGGTCAATTGAAAATATTCATGAAGAAATTTGGCTTCAAAAAAGATGAAAATTTTCATGAAGTATTTGGGCTTCAAAAAAGTTGAAAATTTTCATGAAGAAATTCGGCTTCAAAAAAGTTTTCGCAAGGGGGAGGTGTTTCGTCTTTTTTCAACTTTTTCGTAAGGGGGGGTGTTTCGTCTTTTTTCAAATTTTTCGTGAGGGGGGGTGGGTCAATTGAAAATATTCATGAAGAAATTCGGCTTCAAAAAAGTTGAAAATTTTCATGAAGAAATTCGGCTTCAAAAAAGTTGAAAATTTTCATGAAGTATTTGGGCTTCAAAAAAGTTGAACATTTTCATGAAGTATTTGGGCTTCAAAAAAGTTGAAAATTTTCATGAAGAAATTCGGCTTCAAAAAAGTTTTCGCAAGGGGGGGGTGTTTCGTCTTTTCTCAACTTTTTCGTAAGGGGGGGTGTTTCGTCTTTTTTCAACTTTTTCGTAAGGGGGGGTGTTTCGTCTATTTTCAACTTTTTCGTAAGCGGGGGTGGGTCAACTGAAAATATTCATGAAGAAATTTGGCTTCAAAAAAGATGAAAATTTTCATGAAGTATTTGGGCTTCAATTTTTTTTTAAATTTTCATGAAGAAATTCGGCTTCAAAAAAGTTGAAAATTTTCATGAAGTATTTGGGCTTGAAAAAAGTTGAAAATTTTCATGAAGAAATTCGGCTTCAAAAAAGTTTTCACAAGGGGGGGGTGTTTCGTCTTTTTTCAACTTTTTCGTGAGGGGGGGGTGGGTCAATTGAAAATATTCATGAAGAAATTCGGCTTCAAAAAAGTTGAAAATTTTCATGAAGTATTTGGGCTTCAAAAAAGTTTAAAATTTTCATGAAGAAATTCGGCTTCAAAAAAGTTTAAAATTTTCATGAAGTATTTGGGCTTCAAAAAAGTTTAAAATATTCATGAAGAAATTCGGCTTCAAAAAAGTTGAAAATTTTCATGAAGTATTTCGGCTTCAAAAAAGTTGAAAATTTTCATGAAGAAATTCGGCTTCAAAAAGGTTTTCGCAAGGGGGGGTGTTTCGTCTTTTTTCAACTTTTTCGTAAGGGGGGGTGTTTCGTCTTTTTTCAACTTTTTCGTGAGGGGGGTGTTTCGTCTTTTTTCAACTTTTTCGTGAGGGGGTGGTTCAATTGAAAATATTCATGAAGAAATTTGGCTTCAAAAAAGATGAAAATTTTCATGAAGTATTTGGGCTTCAAAAAAGTTGAAAATTTTCATGAAGAAATTCGGCTTCAAAAAAGTTTAAAATTTTCATGAAGAAATTCGGCTTCAAAAAAGTTTAAAATTTTCATGAAGTATTTGGGCTTGAAAATTTTTGTAAATTTTCATGAAGAAATTCGGCTTCAAAAAAGTTGAAAATTTTCATGAAGAAATTCGGCTTCAAAAAAGTTTTCGCAAGGGGGGGGTGTTTCGTCTTTTTTCAACTTGTTGTAAGGGGGGGGTGTTTCGTCTTTTTTCAACTTTTTCGTAAGAGGGGTGTGTGTCGTCTTTTTTCAACTTTTTCGTGAGGGGGTGGGTCAATTGAAAATATTCATGAAGAAATTCGGCTTCAAAAAAGTTTTCACAAGGGGGGGGTGTTTCGTCTTTTTTCAACTTTTTCGTAAGCGGGGGTGGGTCAATTGAAAATATTCATGAAGAAATTTGGCTTCAAAAAAGATGAAAATTTTCATGAAGTATTTGGGCTTCAAAAAAGTTGAAAATTTTCATGAAGAAATTCGGCTTCAAAAAAGTTTTCGCAAGGGGGAGGTGTTTCGTCTTTTTTCAACTTTTTCGTAAGGGGGGGTGTTTCGTCTTTTTTCAATTTTTTCGTAAGAGGGGGGTGTTTCGTCTTTTTTCAACTTTTTCGTGAGGGGGAGGTGGGTCAATTGAAAATATTCATGAAGAAATTCGGCTTCAAAAAAGTTGAAAATTTTCATGAAGTATTTGGGCTTCAAAAAAATTTAAAATTTTCATGAAGAAATTCGGCTTCAAAAAAGTTTAAAATTTTCATGAAGTATTTGGGCCTCAAAAAAGTTTAAAATATTCATGAAGAAATTCGGCTTCAAAAAAGTTGAAAATTTTCATGAAGTATTTCGGCTTCAAAAAAGTTTAAAATTTTCATGAAGAAATTCGGCTTCAAAAAGGTTTTCGCAAGGGGGGGTGTTTCGTCTTTTTTCAACTTTTTCGTAAGTGGGGGGTGTTTCGTCTTTTTTCAACTTTTTCGTAAGAGGGGGGTGTTTCGTCTTTTTTCAACTTTTTCGTGAGGGGGTGGGTCAATTGAAAATATTCATGAAGAAATTTGGCTTCAAAAAAGATGAAAATTTTTATGAAATATTTGGGCTTCAAAAAAGTTGAAAATTTTCATGAAGAAATTCGGCTTCAAAAAAGTTTTCGCAAGGGGTGGGTGTTTCGTCTTTTTTCAACTTTTTCGTAAGGGGGGGGTGTTTTGTCTTTTTTCAATTTTTTCGTAAGAGGGGGGTGTTTCGTCTTTTTTCAACTTTTTCGTGAGGGGGGTGGGTCAATTGAAAGTATTCATGAGGAAATTCGGCTTCAAAAAAGTTTAAAATTTTCATGAAGTATTTGGGCTTCAAAAAAGTTTAAAATTTTCATGAAGAAATTCGGCTTCAAAAATTTTTTCGCAAGGGGGGGTGTTTCGTCTTTTTTCAACTTTTTCGTAAGCGGGGGTGGGTCAATTGAAAATATTCATGAAGAAATACGGCTTCAAAAAAGTTGAAAATTTTCATGAAGTATTTGGGCTTCAAAAAAGTTGAAAATATTCATGAAGAAATTCGGCTTCAAAAAAGTTTAAAATTTTCATGAAGCATTTGGGCTTCAAAAAAGTTTAAAATATTCATGAAGAAATTCGGCTTCAAAAAAGTTGAAAATTTTAATGAAGTATTTCGGCTTCAAAAAAGTTTAAAATTTTCATGAAGAAATTCGGCTTCAAAAAGGTTTTCGCAAGGGGGGGTGTATCGTCTTTTTTCAACTTTTTCGTAAGTGGGGGGTGTTTCGTCTTTTTTCAACTTTTTCGTAAGAGGGGGGTGTTTCGTCTTTTTTCAACTTTTTCGTGAGGGGGTGGGTCAATTGAAAATATTCATGAAGAAATTTGGCTTCAAAAAAGATGACAATTTTTATGAAATATTTGGGCTTCAAAAAAGTTGAAAATTTTCATGAAGAAATTCGGCTTCAAAAAAGTTTTCGCAAGGGGTGGGTGTTTCGTCTTTTTTCAACTTTTTCGTAAGGGGGGGGTGTTTTGTCTTTTTTCAATTTTTTCGTAAGAGGGGGGTGTTTCGTCTTTTTTCAACTTTTTCGTGAGGGGGGTGGGTCAATTGAAAGTATTCATGAGGAAATTCGGCTTCAAAAAAGTTTAAAATTTTCATGAAGTATTTGGGCTTCAAAAAAGTTTAAAATTTTCATGAAGAAATTCGGCTTCAAAAAAGTTTTCGCAAGGGGGGGTGTTTCGTCTTTTTTCAACTTTTTCGTAAGCGGGGGTGGGTCAATTGAAAATATTCATGAAGAAATACGGCTTCAAAAAAGTTGAAAATTTTCATGAAGTATTTGGGCTTCAAAAAAGTTGAAAATATTCATGAAGAAATTCGGCTTCAAAAAAGTTGAAAATTTTCATGAAGAAATTCGGCTTCAAAAAAGTTGAAAATTTTCATGAAGTATTTGGGCTTGAAAAAAGTTCAAAATTTTCATGAAGAAATTCGGCTTCAAAAAAGTTTTCGCAAGGGGGGGGTGTTTCGTCTTTTTTCAACTTTTTCGTAAGCGGGGGTGGGTCAACTGAAAATATTCATGAAGAAATTTGGCTTCAAAAAAGATGAAAATTTTCATGAAGTATTTGGGCTTCAAAATTTTTTTAAATTTTCATGAAGAAATTCGGCTTCAAAAAAGTTGAAAATTTTCATGAAGTATTTGGGCTTGAAAAAAGTTGAAAATTTTCATGAAGAAATTCGGCTTCAAAAAAGTTTTCGCAAGGGGGGGGTGTTTCGTCTTTTTTCAACTTTTTCGTAAGAGGGGTGTTTCGTCTTTTCTCAACTTTTTCGTAAGGGGGTGTGTTTCGTCTTTTTTCAACTTTTTCGTAAGCGGGGGTGGGTCAATTGAAAATATTCATGAAGAAATTTGGCTTCAAAAAAGATGAAAATTTTCATGAAGTATTTGGGCTTCAAAAAAGTTGAAAATTTTCATGAAGAAATTCGTCTTCAAAAAAGTTTTCGCAAGGGGGGGGTGTTTCGTCTTTTTTCAACTTTTTCGTAAGGGGGGGTGTTTCCTCTTTTTTCAACTTTTTCATAAGGGGGGGTTGGTCAATTGAAAATTTTCATGAAGTATTTGGGCTTCAAAAAAGTTGAAAATTTTCATGAAGTATTTGGGCTTCAAAAAAGTTGAAAATTTTCATGAAGAAATTCGGCTTCAAAAAAGTTTTCGCAAGGGGGGGGTGTTTCGTCTTTTTTCTACTTTTTCGGAAGGGGGGGGTGTTTCGTCTTTTTTCAACTTTTTCATAAGGGGGGGTTGGTCAATTGAAAATTTTCATGAAGTATTTGGGCTTAAAAAAAGTTGAAAATTTTCATGAAGTATTTGGGCTTCAAAAAAGTTGAAAATTTTCATGAAGAAATTCGGCTTCAAAAAAATTTAAAATTGTCATGAAGAAATTCGGCTTCAAAAAAGTTTAAAATTTTCATGAAGCATTTGGGCTTCAAAAAAGTTTAAAATATTCATGAAGAAATTCGGCTTCAAAAAAGTTGAAAATTTTCATGAAGTATTTCGGCTTCAAAAAAGTTTAAAATTTTCATGAAGAAATTCGGCTTCAAAAAGGTTTTCGCAAGGGGGGGTGTTTCGTCTTTTTTCAACTTTTTCGTAAGTGGGGGGTGTTTCGTCTTTTTTCAACTTTTTCGTAATAGGGGGGTGTTTCGTCTTTTTTCAACTTTTTCGTGAGGGGGTGGGTCAATTGAAAATATTCATGAAGAAATTTGGCTTCAAAAAAGATGACAATTTTTATGAAATATTTGGGCTTCAAAAAAGTTGAAAATTTTCATGAAGAAATTCGGCTTCAAAAAAGTTTTCGCAAGGGGTGGGTGTTTTGTCTTTTTTCAACTTTTTCGTAAGGGGGGGGTGTTTTGTCTTTTTTCAATTTTTTCGTAAGAGGGGGGTGTTTCGTCTTTTTTCAACTTTTTCGTGAGGGGGGTGGGTCAATTGAAAGTATTCATGAGGAAATTCGGCTTCAAAAAAGTTTAAAATTTTCATGAAGTATTTGGGCTTCAAAAAAGTTTAAAATTTTCATGAAGAAATTCGGCTTCAAAAAAGTTTTCGTAAGGGGGGGTGTTTCGTCTTTTTTCAACTTTTTCGTAAGCGGGGGTGGGTCAATTGAAAATATTCATGAAGAAATACGGCTTCAAAAAAGTTGAAAATTTTCATGAAGTATTTGGGCTTCAAAAAAGTTGAAAATATTCATGAAGAAATTCGGCTTCAAAAAAGTTGAAAATTTTCATGAAGAAATTCGGCTTCAAAAAAGTTGAAAATTTTCATGAAGTATTTGGGCTTGAAAAAAGTTGAAAATTTTCATGAAGAAATTCGGCTTCAAAAAAGTTTTCGCAAGGGGGGGGTGTTTCGTCTTTTTTCAACTTTTTCGTAAGAGGGGTGTTTCGTCTTTTTTCAACTTTTTCGTAAGGGGGTGTGTTTCGTCTTTTTTCAACTTTTTCGTAAGCGGGGGTGGGTCAATTGAAAATATTCATGAAGTATTTGGGCTTCAAAAAAGTTGAAAATTTTCATGAAGTATTTGGGCTTCAAAAAAGTTGAAAATTTTCATGAAGAAATTCGGCTTCAAAAAAGTTTTCGCAAGGGGGGGGTGTTTCGTCTTTTTTCAAATTTTTCGTGAGGGGGGGTGGGTCAAATGAAAATATTCATGAAGAAATTCGGCTTCAAAAAAGTTGAAATTTTCATTAATCATTTGGGCTTCAAAAAAGTTGAAAATTTTCATGAAGAAATTCGGCTTCAAAAAAGTTATCGCAAGGGGGGGGTGTTTCGTCTTTTTTCTACTTTTTCGGAAGGGGGGGGTGTTTCGTCTTTTTTCAACTTTTTCATAAGGGGGGGTTGGTCAATTGAAAATTTTCATGAAGTATTTGGGCTTAAAAAAAGTTGAAAATTTTCATGAAGTATTTGGGCTTCAAAAAAGTTGAAAATTTTCATGAAGAAATTCGGCTTCAAAAAAGTTTTCGCAAGGGGGGGGTGTTTCGTCTTTTTTCAAATTTTTCGTGAGGGGGGGTGGGTCAATTGAAAATATTCATGAAGAAATTCGGCTTCAAAAAAGTTGAAATTTTCATTAAGCATTTGGGCTTCAAAAAAGTTGAAAATTTTCATGAAGAAATTCGGCTTCAAAAAAGTTATCGCAAGGGGGGGGTGTTTCGTCTTTTTTCTACTTTTTCGGAAGGGGGGGGTGTTTCGTCTTTTTTCAACTTTTTCGTAAGGGGGGGTGTTTCGTCTTTTTTCAAATTTTTCGTGAGGGGGGGTGGGTCAATTGAAAATATTCATGAAGAAATTCGGCTTCAAAAAAGTTGAAAATTTTCATGAAGTATTTGGGCTTGAAAAAAGTTGAAAATTTTCATGAAGAAATTCGGCTTCAAAAAAGTTTTCGCAAGGGGGGGGTGTTTCGTCTTTTTTCAACTTTTTCGTAAGAGGGGTGTTTCGTCTTTTTTCAACTTTTTCGTAAGGGGGTGTGTTTCGTCTTTTTTCAACTTTTTCGTAAGCGGGGGTGGGTCAATTGAAAATATTCATGAAGTATTTGGGCTTCAAAAAAGTTGAAAATTTTCATGAAGTATTTGGGCTTCAAAAAAGTTGAAAATTTTCATGAAGAAATTCGGCTTCAAAAAAGTTTTCGCAAGGGGGGGGTGTTTCGTCTTTTTTCAAATTTTTCGTGAGGGGGGGTGGGTCAAATGAAAATATTCATGAAGAAATTCGGCTTCAAAAAAGTTGAAATTTTCATTAATCATTTGGGCTTCAAAAAAGTTGAAAATTTTCATGAAGAAATTCGGCTTCAAAAATGTTATCGCAAGGGGGGGGTGTTTCGTCTTTTTTCTACTTTTTCGGAAGGGGGGGGTGTTTCGTCTTTTTTCAACTTTTTCATAAGGGGGGGTTGGTCAATTGAAAATTTTCATGAAGTATTTGGGCTTAAAAAAAGTTGAAAATTTTCATGAAGTATTTGGGCTTCAAAAAAGTTGAAAATTTTCATGAAGAAATTCGGCTTCAAAAAAGTTTTCGCAAGGGGGGGGTGTTTCGTCTTTTTTCAAATTTTTCGTGAGGGGGGGTGGGTCAAATGAAAATATTCATGAAGAAATTCGGCTTCAAAAAAGTTGAAATTTTCATTAAGCATTTGGGCTTCAAAAAAGTTGAAAATTTTCATGAAGAAATTCGGCTTCAAAAAAGTTATCGCAAGGGGGGGGTGTTTCGTCTTTTTTCTACTTTTTCGGAAGGGGGGGGTGTTTCGTCTTTTTTCAACTTTTTCGTAAGGGGGGGTGTTTCGTCTTTTTTCAAATTTTTCGTGAGGGGGGGTGGGTCAATTGAAAATATTCATGAAGAAATTCGGCTTCAAAAAAGTTGAAAATTTTCATGAAGAAATTCGGCTTCAAAAAAGTTGAAAATTTTCATGAAGTATTTGGGCTTCAAAAAAGTTGAACATTTTCATGAAGTATTTGGGCTTCAAAAAAGTTGAAAATTTTCATGAAGAAATTCGGCTTCAAAAAAGTTTTCGCAAGGGGGGGGTGTTTCGTCTTTTCTCAACTTTTTCGTAAGGGGGGGTGTTTCGTCTTTTTTCAACTTTTTCGTAAGGGGGGGTGTTTCGTCTATTTTCAACTTTTTCGTAAGCGGGGGTGGGTCAACTGAAAATATTCATGAAGAAATTTGGCTTCAAAAAAGATGAACATTTTCATGAAGTATTTGGGCTTCAATTTTTTTTTAAATTTTCATGAAGAAATTCGGCTTCAAAAAAGTTGAAAATTTTCATGAAGTATTTGGGCTTGAAAAAAGTTGAAAATTTTCATGAAGAAATTCGGCTTCAAAAAAGTTTTCGCAAGGGGGGGGGTGTTTCGTCTTTTTTCAACTTTTTCGTGAGGGGGGGGTGGGTCAATTGAAAATATTCATGAAGAAATTCGGCTTCAAAAAAGTTGAACATTTTCATGAAGTATTTGGGCTTCAAAAAAGTTTAAAATTTTCATGAAGAAATTCGGCTTCAAAAAAGTTTAAAATTTTCATGAAGTATTTGGGCTTCAAAAAAGTTTAAAATATTCATGAAGAAATTCGGCTTCAAAAAAGTTGAAAATTTTCATGAAGTATTTCGGCTTCAAAAAAGTTGAAAATTTTCATGAAGAAATTCGGCTTCAAAAAGGTTTTCGCAAGGGGGGGTGTTTCGTCTTTTTTCAACTTTTTCGTAAGGGGGGGGTGTTTCGTCTTTTTTCAACTTTTTCGTGAGGGGGGTGTTTCGTCTTTTTTCAACTTTTTCGTGAGGGGGTGGTTCAATTGAAAATATTCATGAAGAAATTTGGCTTCAAAAAAGATGAAAATTTTCATGAAGAAATTCGGCTTCAAAAAAGTTGAAAATTTTCATGAAGAAATTCGGCTTCAAAAAAGTTTTCGCAAGGGGGGGGTGTTTCGTCTTTTTTCAACTTTTTGTAAGGGGGGGGTGTTTCGTCTTTTTTCAACTTTTTCGTGAGGGGGTGGGTCAATTGAAAATATTCATGAAGAAATTCGCCTTCAAAAAAGTTTTCACAAGGGGGGGGTGTTTCGTCTTTTTTCAACTTTTTCGTAAGCGGGGGTGGGTCAATTGAAAATATTCATGAAGAAATTTGGCTTCAAAAAAGATGAAAATTTTCATGAAGTATTTGGGCTTCAAAAAAGTTGAAAATTTTCATGAAGAAATTCGGCTTCAAAAAAGTTTTCGCAAGGGGGAGGTGTTTCGTCTTTTTTCAACTTTTTCGTAAGGGGGGGTGTTTCGTCTTTTTTCAATTTTTTCGTAAGAGGGGGGTGTTTCGTCTTTTTTCAATTTTTTCGTAAGAGGGGGGTGTTTCGTCTTTTTTCAACTTTTTTGTGAGGGGGGGTGGGTCAATTGAAAATATTCATGAAGAAATTCGGCTTCAAAAAAGTTGAAAATTTTCATGAAGTATTTGGGCTTCAAAAAAGTTGAAAATATTCATGAAGAAATTAGGCTTCAAAAAAGTTAAAAATTTTCATGAAGTATTTGGGCATCAATTTTTTTTTAAATTTTCATGAAGAAATTCGGCTTCAAAAAAGTTGAAAATTTTCATGAATTATTTGGGCTTCAAAAAAGTTGAAAATTTTCATGAAGAAATTCGGCTTCAAAAAAGTTTTTGCAAGGGGGGGTGTTTCGTCTTTTTTCAACTTTTTCATAAGGGGGGGTGTTTCGTCTTTTTTCAACTTTTTCGTAAGAGGGGGGTGTTTCGTCTTTTTTCAACTTTTTCGTGAGGGGGGGTGGGTCAATTGAAAATATTCATAGAGAAATTCGGCTTCAAAAAAGTTGAAAATTTTCATGAAGTATTTGGGCTTCAAAATTTTTTTTAATTTTCATGAAGAAATTCGGCTTCAAAAAAGTTTAAAATTTTCATGAAGAAATTCGGCTTCAAAAAAGTTTAAAATTTTCATGAAGTATTTGGGCTTCAAAAAAGTTGAAAATTTTCATGAAGAAATTCGGCTTCAAAAAAGTTTTCGCAAGGGGGGGGTGTTTCGTCTTTTTTCAACTTTTTCGTAAGAGGGGGGTGTTTCGTCTTTTTTCAACTTTTTCGTGAGGGGGGGTGGGTCAATTGAAAATATTCATGAAGAAATTCGGCTTCAAAAAAGTTGAAAATTTTCATGAAGTATTTGGGCTTCAAAAAAGTTGAAAATATTCATGAAGAAATTAGGCTTCAAAAAAGTTAAAAATTTTCATGAAGTATTTGGGCTTCAAAATTTTTTTAAATTTTCATGAAGAAATTCGGCTTCAAAAAAGTTGAAAATTTTCATGAAGTATTTGGGCTTCAAAAAAGTTGAAAATTTTCATGAAGAAATTCGGCTTCAAAAAAGTTGAAAATTTTCATGAAGTATTTGGGCTTCAAAAAAGATGAAAATTTTCATGAAGAAATTCGGCTTCAAAAAAGTTTTCGCAAGGGGGGGGTGTTTCGTCTTTTTTCAACTTTTTCGTAAGGGAGGGGTGTTTCGTCTTTTTTCAACTTTTTCGTAAGAGGGGGGTGTTTCGTCTTTTTTCAACTTTTTCGTGAGGGGGGTGGGTCAATTGAAAATATTCATGAAGAAATTCGGCTTAAAAAAAGATGAAAATTTTCATGAAGTATTTGGGCTTCAAAAAAGTTGAAAATTTTCATGAAGAAATTCGGCTTCAAAAAAGTTTTCGCAAGGGGGGGGTGTTTCGTCTTTTTTCAACTTTTTCGTAAGGGGGGGGTGTTTCGTCTTTTTTCAACTTTTTCGTAAGGGGGGGGGTGTTTCGTCTTTTTTCAACTTTTTCGTAAGAGGGGGGTGTTTCGTCTTTTTTCAACTTTTTCGTGAGGGGGGGTGGGTCAATTGAAAATATTCATGAAGAAATTCGGCTTCAAAAAAGTTGAAAATTTTCATGAAGTATTAGGGCTTCAAAAAAGTTGAAAATATTCATGAAGAAATTAGGCTTCAAAAAAGTTAAAAATTTTCATGAAGTATTTGGGCTTCAAAATTTTTTTAAATTTTCATGAAGAAATTCGGCTTCAAAAAAGTTGAAAATTTTCATGAAGTATTTGGGCTTCAAAAAAGTTGAAAATTTTCATGAAGAAATTCGGCTTCAAAAAAGTTGAAAATTTTCATGAAGTATTTGGGCTTCAAAAAAGTTGAAAATTTTCATGAAGAAATTCGGCTTCAAAAAAGTTGAAAATTTTCATGAAGTATTTGGGCTTCAAAAAAGATGAAAATTTTCATGAAGAAATTCGGCTTCAAAAAAGTTTTCGCAAGGGGGGGGTGTTTCGTCTTTTTTCAACTTTTTCGTAAGAGGGGGGTGTTTCGTCTTTTTTCAACTTTTTCGTGAGGGGGGTGGGTCAATTGAAAATATTCATGAAGAAATTCGGCTTCAAAAGTTGAAAATTTTCATGAAGTATTTGGGCTTCAAAAAAGTTGAAAATTTTCATGAAGAAATTCGGCTTCAAAAAAGTTGAAAATTTTCATGAAGGAATTCGGCTTCAAAAAAGTTTAAAATTTTCATGAAGAAATTCGGCTTAAAAAAAGATGAAAATTTTCATGAAGTATTTGGGCTTCAAAAAAGTTGAAAATTTTCATGAAGAAATTCGGCTTTAAAAAAGTTTTCGCAAGGGGGGGGTGTTTCGTCTTTTTTCAACTTTTTCGTAAGGGGGGGGTGTTTCGTCTTTTTTCAACTTTTTCGTAAGGGGGGGGTGTTTTGTCTTTTTTCAACTTTTTCGTAAGAGGGGGGTGTTTCGTCTTTTTTCAACTTTTTCGTGAGGGGGGTGGGTCAATTGAAAATATTCATGAAGAAATTCGGCTTCAAAAGTTGAAAATTTTCATGAAGTATTTGGGCTTCAAAAAAGTTGAAAATTTTCATGAAGAAATTCGGCTTCAAGAAAGTTGAAAATTTTCATGAAGGAATTCGGCTTCAAAAAAGTTTAAAATTTTCATGAAGAAATTCGGCTTAAAAAAAGATGAAAATTTTCATGAAGTATTTGGGCTTCAAAAAAGTTGAAAATTTTCATGAAGAAATTCGGCTTCAAAAAAGTTTTCGCAAGGGGGGGGTGTTTCGTCTTTTTTCAACTTTTTCGTAAGGGGGGGGTGTTTCGTCTTTTTTCAACTTTTTCGTAAGGGGGGGGTGTTTCGTCTTTTTTCAACTTTTTCGTAAGAGGGGGGTGTTTCGTCTTTTTTCAACTTTTTCGTGAGGGGGGGTGGGTCAATTGAAAATATTCATGAAGAAATTCGGCTTCAAAAAAGTTGAAAATTTTCATGAAGTATTTGGGCTTCAAAAAAGTTGAAAATTTTCATGAAGAAATTCGGCTTCATTAAAGTTTAAAATTTTCATGAAGTATTTGGGCTTCAAAAAAGTTGAAAATATTCATGAAGAAATTAGGCTTCAAAAAAGTTAAAAATTTTCATGAAGTATTTGGGCTTCAAAATTTTTTTAAATTTTCATGAAGAAATTCGGCTTCAAAAAAGTTGAAAATTTTCATGAAGTATTTGGGCTTCAAAAAAGTTGAAAATTTTCATGAAGAAATTCGGCTTCAAAAAAGTTTTCGCAAGGGGGGGGGTGTTTCGTCTTTTTTCAACTTTTTCATAAGGGGGGGGTGTTTCGTCTTTTTTCAACTTTTTCGTAAGAGGGGGGTGTTTCGTCTTTTTTCAACTTTTTCGTGAGGGGGGGTGGGTCAATTGAAAATATTCATGAAGAAATTCGGCTTCAAAAAAGTTGAACATTTTCATGAAGTATTTGGGCTTCAAATTTTTTTAAATTTTCATGAAGAAATTCGGCTTCAAAAAAGTTTAAAATTTTCATGAAGAAATTCGGCTTCAAAAAAGTTGAAAATTTTCATGAAGTATTTGGGCTTCAAAAAAGATGAAAATTTTCATGAAGAAATTCGGATTCAAAAAAGTTTTCGCAAGGGGGGGGTGTTTCGTCTTTTTTCAACTTTTTCGTAAGAGGGGGGTGTTTCGTCTTTTTTCAACTTTTTCGTGAGGGGGTGGGTCAATTGAAAATATTCATGAAGAAATTCGGCTTCAAAAGTTGAAAATTTTCATGAAGTATTTGGGCTTCAAAAAAGTTTAAAATTTTCATGAAGAAATTCGGCTTCAAAAAAGTTGAAAATTTTCATGAAGGAATTCGGCTTCAAAAAAGTTTAAAATTTTCATGAAGAAATTCGGCTTAAAAAAAGATGAAAATTTTCATCAAGTATTTGGGCTTCAAAAAAGTTGAAAATTTTCATGAAGAAATTCGGCTTCAAAAAAGTTTTCGCAAGGGGGGGGTGTTTCGTCTTTTTTCAACTTTTTCGTAAGGGGGGGGTGTTTCGTCTTTTTTCAACTTTTTCGTAAGGGGGGGGTGTTTCGTCTTTTTTCAACTTTTTCGTAAGAGGGGGGTGTTTCGTCTTTTTTCAACTTTTTCGTGAGGGGGGTGGGTCAATTGAAAATATTCATGAAGAAATTCGGCTTCAAAAGTTGAAAATTTTCATGAAGTATTTGGGCTTCAAAAAAGTTGAACATTTTCATGAAGAAATTCGGCTTCAAAAAAGTTGAAAATTTTCATGAAGGAATTCGGCTTCAAAAAAGTTTAAAATTTTCATGAAGAAATTCGGCTTAAAAAAAGATGAAAATTTTCATGAAGTATTTGGGCTTCAAAAAAGTTGAAAATTTTCATGAAGAAATTCGGCTTCAAAAAAGTTTTCGCAAGGGGGGGGTGTTTCGTCTTTTTTCAACTTTTTCGTAAGGGGGGGGTGTTTCGTCTTTTTTCAACTTTTTCGTAAGGGGGGGGTGTTTCGTCTTTTTTCAACTTTTTCGTAAGAGGGGGGTGTTTCGTCTTTTTTCAACTTTTTCGTGAGGGGGGGTGGGTCAATTGAAAATATTCATGAAGAAATTCTACTTCAAAAAAGTTGAAAATTTTCATGAAGTATTTGGGCTTCAAAAAAGTTGAAAATTTTCATGAAGAAATTCAGCTTCATTAAAGTTTAAAATTTTCATGAAGTATTTGGGCTTCAAAAAAGTTGAAAATATTCATGAAGAAATTAGGCTTCAAAAAAGTTAAAAATTTTCATGAAGTATTTGGGCTTCAAAATTTTTTTAAATTTTCATGAAGAAATTCGGCTTCAAAAAAGTTGAAAATTTTCATGAAGTATTTGGGCTTCAAAAAAGTTGAAAATTTTCATGAAGAAATTCGGCTTCAAAAAAGTTTTCGCAAGGGGGGGGTGTTTCGTCTTTTTTCAACTTTTTCGTAAGAGGGGGGTGTTTCGTCTTTTTTCAACTTTTTCGTGAGGGGGGTGGGTCAATTGAAAGTATTCATGAAGAAATTCGGCTTCAAAAAAGTTGAAAATTTTCATGAAGTATTTGGGATTCAAATTTTTTTTAAATTTTCATGAAGAAATTCGGCTTCAAAAAAGTTTTCGCAAGGGGGGGGTGTTTCGTCTTTTTTTAACTTTTTCGTAAGGGGGGGGTGTTTGGTCTTTTTTCAATTTTTTCGTAAGAGGGGGGTGTTTCGTCTTTTTTCAACTTTTTCGTGAGGGGGGGTGGGTCAATTGAAAATATTCATGAAGAAATTCGGCTTCAAAAAAGTTGAAAATTTTCATGAAGTATTTGGGCTTCAAAAAAGTTTAAAATTTTCATGAAGAAATTCGGCTTCAAAAAAGTTTAAAATTTTCATGAAGTATTTGGGCTTCAAAAAAGTTGAAAATTTTCATGAAGAAATTCGGCGTCAAAAAAGTTGAAAATTTTCATGAAGTATATGGGCTTCAAAAAAGTTGAAAATTTTCATGAAGAAATTCGGCTTCAAAAAAGTTTTCGTAAGGGGGGGGTGTTTCGTCTTTCATCAACTTTTTCGTGAGGGGGGGTGTTTCGTCTTTTCTCAGCTTTTTCGTAAGGGGGGGTGTTTCGTCTTTTTTCAACTTTTTCGTAAAGGGGGGGTGTTTCGTCTTTTTTCAACTTTTTCGT
Source organism: Labrus mixtus (assembly GCF_963584025.1). Lineage (NCBI taxonomy): Eukaryota > Metazoa > Chordata > Actinopteri > Labriformes > Labridae > Labrus > Labrus mixtus. Next base: position 408,943 of record NW_026870219.1, read on the forward strand.
AAGCGGGGGTGGGTCAATTGAAAATATTCATGAAGAAATTTGGCTTCAAAAAAGATGAAAATTTTCATGAAGAAATTCGTCTTCAAAAAATTTTTCGCAAGGGGGGGGGGTGTTTCGTCTTTTTTCAACTTTTTCGTAAGGGGGGGTGTTTCCTCTTTTTTCAAATTTTTCATAAGGTGGGGTTGGTCAATTGAAAATTTTCATGAAGTATTTGGGCTTTAAAAAATTGAAAGTTTTCATGAAGTATTTGGGCTTCAAAAAAGTTGAAAATTTTCATGAAGTATTTGGGCTTCAAAAAAGTTGAAAATATTCATGAAGAAATTCGGCTTCAAAAAAGTTGAAAATTTTCATGAAGTATTTGGGCTTCAAAATTTTTTTAAATTTTCATGAAGAAATTCGGCTTCAAAAAAGTTGAAAATTTTCATGAAGTATTTGGGTTTCAAAAAAGTTGAAAATTTTCATGAAGAAATTCGGCTTCAAAAAAGTTTTCGCAAGGGGGGGGTGTTTCGTCTTTTTTCAACTTTTTCGTAAGGGGGGGGGTGTTTCGTCTTTTTTCAACTTTTTCGTAAGAGGGGGGTGTTTTGTCTTTTTTCAACTTTTTCGTGAGGGGGGGTGGGTCAATTGAAAATATTCATGAAGAAATTCGGCTTCAAAAAAGTTGAAAATTTTCATGAAGTATTTGGGCTTCAAAAAAGTTGAAAATTTTCATGAAGAAATTCGGCTTCAAAAAAGTTGAAAATTTTCATGAAGTATTTGGGCTTCAAAAAAGTTGAAAATATTCATGAAGAAATTCGGCTTCAACAAAGTTGAAAATTTTCATGAAGTATTTGGGCTTCAAAATTTTTTAAAATTTTCATGAAGAAATTCGGCTTCAAAAAAGTTGAAAATTTTCATGAAGTATTTGGGCTTCAAAAAAGTTGAAAATTTTCATGAAGAAATTCGGCTTCAAAAAAGTTTTCGCAAGGGGGGGGTGTTTCGTCTTTTTTCAACTTTTTCGTAAGGGGGGGGTGTTTCGTCTTTTTTCAAATTTTTCGTAAGAGGAGGGTGTTTGGTCTTTTTTCAACTTTTTCGTGAGGGGGGGTGGGTCAATAGAAAATATTCATGAAGAAATTCGGCTTCAAAAAAGTTGAAAATTTTCATGAAGTATTTGGGCTTCAAAAAAGTTGAAAATTTTCATGAAGAAATTCGGCTTCAAAAAAGTTTTCGCAAGGGGGGGGTGTTTCGTCTTTTTTCAACTTTTTCGTAAGGGGGGGGTGTTTCGTCTTTTTTCAAATTTTTCGTAAGAGGAGGGTGTTTGGTCTTTTTTCAACTTTTTCGTGAGGGGGGGTGGGTCAATAGAAAATATTCATGAAGAAATTCGGCTTCAAAAAAGTTGAAGATTTCCATGAAGTATTTGGGCTTCAAAAAAGTTGAAAATTTTCATGAAGAAATTCGCCTTCAAAAAAGTTGAAAATTTTCATGAAGTATTTGGGCTTCAAAAAAGTTGAAAATATTCATGAAGAAATTCGACTTCAAAAAAGTTGAAAATTTTCATGAAGTATTTGGGCTTCAAATTTTTTTAAAATTTTCATGAAGAAATTCGGCTTCAAAAAAGTTGAAAATTTTCATGAAGTATTTGGGCTTCAAAAAAGTTGAAAATTTTCATGAAGAAATTCGGCCTCAAAAAAGTTTTCGCAAGGGGGGGGTGTTTCGTCTTTTTTCAACTTTTTCGTAAGGGGGGGGTGTTTCGTCTTTTTTCAACTTTTTCGTAAGAGGGGGGTGTTTCGTCTTTTTTCAACTTTTTCGTGAGGGGGGGTGGGTCAATTGAAAATATTCATGAAGAAATTCGGCTTCAAAAAAGTTGAAGATTTCCATGAAGTATTTGGGCTTCAAAAAAGTTGAAAATTTTCATGAAGAAATTCGGCTTCAAAAAAGTTTTCGCAAGGGGGGGGTGTTTCGTCTTTTTTCAACTTTTTCGTAAGGGGGGGGTGTTTCGTCTTTTTTCAATTTTTTCGTAAGAGGGGGGTGTTGAGTCTTTTTTCAACTTTTTCGTGAGGGGGGGTGGGTCAATTGAAAATATTCATGAAGAAATTCGGCTTCAAAAAAGTTTAAAATTTTCATGAAGAAATTAGGCTTCAAAAAAGTTTAAAATTTTCATGAAGTATTTGGGCTTCAAAAAAGTTGAAAATATTCTTGAAGAAATTCGGCTTCAAAAAAGTTGAAAATTTTCATGAAGTATTTGGGCTTCAAAAATGTTTAAAATTTTCATGAAGAAATTCGGCTTCAAAAAAGTTTAAAATTTTCATGAAGAAATTCGGCTTCAAAAAAGTTAAAAATTTTCATGAAGAAATTCGGCTTTAAAAAAGTTGAAATTTTTCATGAAGTATTTGGGCTTCAAAAAAGTTGAACATTTTCATGAAGAAATTCGGCGTCAAAAAAGTTGAAAATTTTCATGAAGTATATGGGCTTCAAAAAAGTTGAAAATTTTCATGAAGAAATTCGGCTTCAAAAAAGTTTTCGCAAGGGGGAGGTGTTTCGTCTTTTATCAACTTTTTCGTGAGGGGGGGTGTTTCGTCTTTTCTCAGCTTTTTCGTAAGGGGGGGTGTTTCCTCTTTTTTCAACTTTTTCGTAAGGGGGGGGTGTTTCCTCTTTTTTCAACTTTTTCATAAGGGGGGGGTTGGTCAATTGAAAGTATTCATGAAGAAATTCGGCTTCAAAAAAGTTGAAAATTTTCATAAAGTATTTGGGCTTCAAAATTTTTTTACATTTTCATGAAGAAATTCAGCTTCAAAAAAGTTGAAAATTTTCATGAAGAAATTCGGCTTCAAAAAAGTTGAAAATTTTCATGAAGAAATTCGGCTTCAAAAAAGTTTTCGCAAGGGGGGGGTGTTTCGTCTTTTTTCAACTTTTTCGTAAGGGGGGGGTGTTTCGTCTTTTTTCAACTTTTTCGTAAGAGGGCGGTGTTTCGTCTTTTTTCAACTTTTTCGTGAGGGGGGTGGGTCAATTGAAAATATTCATGAAGAAATTCGGCTTCAAAAGTTCAAAATTTTCATGAAGTATTTGGGCTTCAAAAAAGTTGAAAATTTTCATGAAGAAATTCGGCTTCAAAAAAGTTGAAAATTTTCATGAAGAAATTCGGCTTCAAAAAAGTTTTCGCAAGGGGGGGGTGTTTCGTCTTTTTTCAACTTTTTCGTAAGGGGGGGGTGTTTCGTCTTTTTTCAACTTTTTCGTAAGAGGGCGGTGTTTCGTCTTTTTTCAACTTTTTCGTGAGGGGGGTGGGTCAATTGAAAATATTCATGAAGAAATTCGGCTTCAAAAGTTCAAAATTTTCATGAAGTATTTGGGCTTCAAAAAAGTTGAAAATTTTCATGAAGAAATTCGGCTTCAAAAAAGTTTTCGCAAGGGGGGGGTGTTTCGTCTTTTTTCAAATTTTTCGTGAGGGGGGGTGGGTCAATTGAAAATATTCATGAAGAAATTCGGCTTTAAAAAAGTTGAAACTTTCATGAAGCATTTGGGCTTCAAAAAAGTTGAAAATTTTCATGAAGAAATTCGGCTTCAAAAAAGTTTTCGCAAGGGGGGGGTGTTTCGTCTTTTTTCAAATTTTTCGTGAGGGGGGGTGGGTCAATTGAAAATATTCATGAAGAAATTCGGCTTCAAAAAAGTTGAAAATTTTCATGGAGCATTTGGGCTTCAAAAAAGTTGAAAATTTTCATGAAGAAATTCGGCTTCAAAAAAGTTTTCGCAAGGGGGGGGTGTTTCGTCTTTTTTCAACTTTTTCGTAAGGGGGGGGTGTTTCGTCTTTTTTCAATTTTTTCGTAAGAGGGGGGTGTTGAGTCTTTTTTCAACTTTTTCGTGAGGGGGGGTGGGTCAATTGAAAATATTCATGAAGAAATTCGGCTTCAAAAAAGTTTAAAATTTTCATGAAGAAATTAGGCTTCAAAAAAGTTTAAAATTTTCATGAAGTATTTGGGCTTCAAAAAAGTTGAAAATATTCTTGAAGAAATTCGGCTTCAAAAAAGTTGAAAATTTTCATGAAGTATTTGGGCTTCAAAAATGTTTAAAATTTTCATGAAGAAATTCGGCTTCAAAAAAGTTTAAAATTTTCATGAAGAAATTCGGCTTCAAAAAAGTTAAAAATTTTCATGAAGAAATTCGGCTTTAAAAAAGTTGAAATTTTTCATGAAGTATTTGGGCTTCAAAAAAGTTGAACATTTTCATGAAGAAATTCGGCGTCAAAAAAGTTGAAAATTTTCATGAAGTATATGGGCTTCAAAAAAGTTGAAAATTTTCATGAAGAAATTCGGCTTCAAAAAAGTTTTCGCAAGGGGGAGGTGTTTCGTCTTTTATCAACTTTTTCGTGAGGGGGGGTGTTTCGTCTTTTCTCAGCTTTTTCGTAAGGGGGGGTGTTTCCTCTTTTTTCAACTTTTTCGTAAGGGGGGGGTGTTTCCTCTTTTTTCAACTTTTTCATAAGGGGGGGGTTGGTCAATTGAAAGTATTCATGAAGAAATTCGGCTTCAAAAAAGTTGAAAATTTTCATAAAGTATTTGGGCTTCAAAATTTTTTTACATTTTCATGAAGAAATTCAGCTTCAAAAAAGTTGAAAATTTTCATGAAGAAATTCGGCTTCAAAAAAGTTGAAAATTTTCATGAAGAAATTCGGCTTCAAAAAAGTTTTCGCAAGGGGGGGGTGTTTCGTCTTTTTTCAACTTTTTCGTAAGGGGGGGGTGTTTCGTCTTTTTTCAACTTTTTCGTAAGAGGGCGGTGTTTCGTCTTTTTTCAACTTTTTCGTGAGGGGGGTGGGTCAATTGAAAATATTCATGAAGAAATTCGGCTTCAAAAGTTCAAAATTTTCATGAAGTATTTGGGCTTCAAAAAAGTTGAAAATTTTCATGAAGAAATTCGGCTTCAAAAAAGTTTTCGCAAGGGGGGGGTGTTTCGTCTTTTTTCAAATTTTTCGTGAGGGGGGGTGGGTCAATTGAAAATATTCATGAAGAAATTCGGCTTTAAAAAAGTTGAAACTTTCATGAAGCATTTGGGCTTCAAAAAAGTTGAAAATTTTCATGAAGAAATTCGGCTTCAAAAAAGTTTTCGCAAGGGGGGGGTGTTTCGTCTTTTTTCAAATTTTTCGTGAGGGGGGGTGGGTCAATTGAAAATATTCATGAAGAAATTCGGCTTCAAAAAAGTTGAAAATATTCTTGAAGAAATTCGGCTTCAAAAAAGTTGAAAATTTTCATGAAGTATTTGGGCTTCAAAAATGTTTAAAATTTTCATGAAGAAATTCGGCTTCAAAAAAGTTTAAAATTTTCATGAAGAAATTCGGCTTCAAAAAAGTTAAAAATTTTCATGAAGAAATTCGGCTTTAAAAAAGTTGAAATTTTTCATGAAGTATTTGGGCTTCAAAAAAGTTGAACATTTTCATGAAGAAATTCGGCGTCAAAAAAGTTGAAAATTTTCATGAAGTATATGGGCTTCAAAAAAGTTGAAAATTTTCATGAAGAAATTCGGCTTCAAAAAAGTTTTCGCAAGGGGGAGGTGTTTCGTCTTTTATCAACTTTTTCGTGAGGGGGGGTGTTTCGTCTTTTCTCAGCTTTTTCGTAAGGGGGGGTGTTTCCTCTTTTTTCAACTTTTTCGTAAGGGGGGGGTGTTTCCTCTTTTTTCAACTTTTTCATAAGGGGGGGGTTGGTCAATTGAAAGTATTCATGAAGAAATTCGGCTTCAAAAAAGTTGAAAATTTTCATAAAGTATTTGGGCTTCAAAATTTTTTTACATTTTCATGAAGAAATTCAGCTTCAAAAAAGTTGAAAATTTTCATGAAGAAATTCGGCTTCAAAAAAGTTGAAAATTTTCATGAAGAAATTCGGCTTCAAAAAAGTTTTCGCAAGGGGGGGGTGTTTCGTCTTTTTTCAACTTTTTCGTAAGGGGGGGGTGTTTCGTCTTTTTTCAACTTTTTCGTAAGAGGGCGGTGTTTCGTCTTTTTTCAACTTTTTCGTGAGGGGGGTGGGTCAATTGAAAATATTCATGAAGAAATTCGGCTTCAAAAGTTCAAAATTTTCATGAAGTATTTGGGCTTCAAAAAAGTTGAAAATTTTCATGAAGAAATTCGGCTTCAAAAAAGTTGAAAATTTTCATGAAGAAATTCGGCTTCAAAAAAGTTTTCGCAAGGGGGGGGTGTTTCGTCTTTTTTCAACTTTTTCGTAAGGGGGGGATGTTTCGTCTTTTTTCAACTTTTTCGTAAGAGGGCGGTGTTTCGTCTTTTTTCAACTTTTTCGTGAGGGGGGTGGGTCAATTGAAAATATTCATGAAGAAATTCGGCTTCAAAAGTTCAAAATTTTCATGAAGTATTTTGGCTTCAAAAAAGTTGAAAATTTTCATGAAGAAATTCGGCTTCAAAAAAGTTTTCGCAAGGGGGGGGTGTTTCGTCTTTTTTCAACTTTTTCGTAAGAGGGCGGTGTTTCGTCTTTTTTCAACTTTTTCGTGAGGGGGGTGGGTCAATTGAAAATATTCATGAAGAAATTCGGCTTCAAAAGTTCAAAATTTTCATGAAGTATTTGGGCTTCAAAAAAGTTTAAAATTTTCATGAAGAAATTCGGCTTCAAAAAAGTTAAAAATTTTCATGAAGAAATTCGGCTTTAAAAAAGTTGAAATTTTTCATGAAGTATTTGGGCTTCAAAAAAGTTGAACATTTTCATGAAGAAATTCGGCGTCAAAAAAGTTGAAAATTTTCATGAAGTATATGGGCTTCAAAAAAGTTGAAAATTTTCATGAAGAAATTCGGCTTCAAAAAAGTTTTCGCAAGGGGGAGGTGTTTCGTCTTTTATCAACTTTTTCGTGAGGGGGGGTGTTTCGTCTTTTCTCAGCTTTTTCGTAAGGGGGGGTGTTTCCTCTTTTTTCAACTTTTTCGTAAGGGGGGGGTGTTTCCTCTTTTTTCAACTTTTTCATAAGGGGGGGGTTGGTCAATTGAAAGTATTCATGAAGAAATTCGGCTTCAAAAAAGTTGAAAATTTTCATAAAGTATTTGGGCTTCAAAATTTTTTTACATTTTCATGAAGAAATTCAGCTTCAAAAAAGTTGAAAATTTTCATGAAGAAATTCGGCTTCAAAAAAGTTGAAAATTTTCATGAAGAAATTCGGCTTCAAAAAAGTTTTCGCAAGGGGGGGGTGTTTCGTCTTTTTTCAACTTTTTCGTAAGGGGGGGGTGTTTCGTCTTTTTTCAACTTTTTCGTAAGAGGGCGGTGTTTCGTCTTTTTTCAACTTTTTCGTGAGGGGGGTGGGTCAATTGAAAATATTCATGAAGAAATTCGGCTTCAAAAGTTCAAAATTTTCATGAAGTATTTGGGCTTCAAAAAAGTTGAAAATTTTCATGAAGAAATTCGGCTTCAAAAAAGTTGAAAATTTTCATGAAGAAATTCGGCTTCAAAAAAGTTTTCGCAAGGGGGGGGTGTTTCGTCTTTTTTCAACTTTTTCGTAAGGGGGGGATGTTTCGTCTTTTTTCAACTTTTTCGTAAGAGGGCGGTGTTTCGTCTTTTTTCAACTTTTTCGTGAGGGGGGTGGGTCAATTGAAAATATTCATGAAGAAATTCGGCTTCAAAAGTTCAAAATTTTCATGAAGTATTTTGGCTTCAAAAAAGTTGAAAATTTTCATGAAGAAATTCGGCTTCAAAAAAGTTTTCGCAAGGGGGGGGTGTTTCGTCTTTTTTCAACTTTTTCGTAAGAGGGCGGTGTTTCGTCTTTTTTCAACTTTTTCGTGAGGGGGGTGGGTCAATTGAAAATATTCATGAAGAAATTCGGCTTCAAAAGTTCAAAATTTTCATGAAGTATTTGGGCTTCAAAAAAGTTTAAAATTTTCATGAAGAAATTCGGCTTCAAAAAAGTTAAAAATTTTCATGAAGAAATTCGGCTTTAAAAAAGTTGAAATTTTTCATGAAGTATTTGGGCTTCAAAAAAGTTGAACATTTTCATGAAGAAATTCGGCGTCAAAAAAGTTGAAAATTTTCATGAAGTATATGGGCTTCAAAAAAGTTGAAAATTTTCATGAAGAAATTCGGCTTCAAAAAAGTTTTCGCAAGGGGGAGGTGTTTCGTCTTTTATCAACTTTTTCGTGAGGGGGGGTGTTTCGTCTTTTCTCAGCTTTTTCGTAAGGGGGGGTGTTTCCTCTTTTTTCAACTTTTTCGTAAGGGGGGGGTGTTTCCTCTTTTTTCAACTTTTTCATAAGGGGGGGGTTGGTCAATTGAAAGTATTCATGAAGAAATTCGGCTTCAAAAAAGTTGAAAATTTTCATAAAGTATTTGGGCTTCAAAATTTTTTTACATTTTCATGAAGAAATTCAGCTTCAAAAAAGTTGAAAATTTTCATGAAGAAATTCGGCTTCAAAAAAGTTGAAAATTTTCATGAAGAAATTCGGCTTCAAAAAAGTTTTCGCAAGGGGGGGGTGTTTCGTCTTTTTTCAACTTTTTCGTAAGGGGGGGGTGTTTCGTCTTTTTTCAACTTTTTCGTAAGAGGGCGGTGTTTCGTCTTTTTTCAACTTTTTCGTGAGGGGGGTGGGTCAATTGAAAATATTCATGAAGAAATTCGGCTTCAAAAGTTCAAAATTTTCATGAAGTATTTGGGCTTCAAAAAAGTTGAAAATTTTCATGAAGAAATTCGGCTTCAAAAAAGTTGAAAATTTTCATGAAGAAATTCGGCTTCAAAAAAGTTTTCGCAAGGGGGGGGTGTTTCGTCTTTTTTCAACTTTTTCGTAAGGGGGGGGTGTTTCGTCTTTTTTCAACTTTTTCGTAAGAGGGCGGTGTTTCGTCTTTTTTCAACTTTTTCGTGAGGGGGGTGGGTCAATTGAAAATATTCATGAAGAAATTCGGCTTCAAAAGTTCAAAATTTTCATGAAGTATTTGGGCTTCAAAAAAGTTGAAAATTTTCATGAAGAAATTCGGCTTCAAAAAAGTTTTCGCAAGGGGGGGGTGTTTCGTCTTTTTTCAAATTTTTCGTGAGGGGGGGTGGGTCAATTGAAAATATTCATGAAGAAATTCGGCTTTAAAAAAGTTGAAACTTTCATGAAGCATTTGGGCTTCAAAAAAGTTGAAAATTTTCATGAAGAAATTCGGCTTCAAAAAAGTTTTCGCAAGGGGGGGGTGTTTCGTCTTTTTTCAAATTTTTCGTGAGGGGGGGTGGGTCAATTGAAAATATTCATGAAGAAATTCGGCTTCAAAAAAGTTGAAAATATTCTTGAAGAAATTCGGCTTCAAAAAAGTTGAAAATTTTCATGAAGTATTTGGGCTTCAAAAATGTTTAAAATTTTCATGAAGAAATTCGGCTTCAAAAAAGTTTAAAATTTTCATGAAGAAATTCGGCTTCAAAAAAGTTAAAAATTTTCATGAAGAAATTCGGCTTTAAAAAAGTTGAAATTTTTCATGAAGTATTTGGGCTTCAAAAAAGTTGAACATTTTCATGAAGAAATTCGGCGTCAAAAAAGTTGAAAATTTTCATGAAGTATATGGGCTTCAAAAAAGTTGAAAATTTTCATGAAGAAATTCGGCTTCAAAAAAGTTTTCGCAAGGGGGAGGTGTTTCGTCTTTTATCAACTTTTTCGTGAGGGGGGGTGTTTCGTCTTTTCTCAGCTTTTTCGTAAGGGGGGGTGTTTCCTCTTTTTTCAACTTTTTCGTAAGGGGGGGGTGTTTCCTCTTTTTTCAACTTTTTCATAAGGGGGGGGTTGGTCAATTGAAAGTATTCATGAAGAAATTCGGCTTCAAAAAAGTTGAAAATTTTCATAAAGTATTTGGGCTTCAAAATTTTTTTACATTTTCATGAAGAAATTCAGCTTCAAAAAAGTTGAAAATTTTCATGAAGAAATTCGGCTTCAAAAAAGTTGAAAATTTTCATGAAGAAATTCGGCTTCAAAAAAGTTTTCGCAAGGGGGGGGTGTTTCGTCTTTTTTCAACTTTTTCGTAAGGGGGGGGTGTTTCGTCTTTTTTCAACTTTTTCGTAAGAGGGCGGTGTTTCGTCTTTTTTCAACTTTTTCGTGAGGGGGGTGGGTCAATTGAAAATATTCATGAAGAAATTCGGCTTCAAAAGTTCAAAATTTTCATGAAGTATTTGGGCTTCAAAAAAGTTGAAAATTTTCATGAAGAAATTCGGCTTCAAAAAAGTTGAAAATTTTCATGAAGAAATTCGGCTTCAAAAAAGTTTTCGCAAGGGGGGGGTGTTTCGTCTTTTTTCAACTTTTTCGTAAGGGGGGGATGTTTCGTCTTTTTTCAACTTTTTCGTAAGAGGGCGGTGTTTCGTCTTTTTTCAACTTTTTCGTGAGGGGGGTGGGTCAATTGAAAATATTCATGAAGAAATTCGGCTTCAAAAGTTCAAAATTTTCATGAAGTATTTTGGCTTCAAAAAAGTTGAAAATTTTCATGAAGAAATTCGGCTTCAAAAAAGTTTTCGCAAGGGGGGGGTGTTTCGTCTTTTTTCAAATTTTTCGTGAGGGGGGGTGGGTCAATTGAAAATATTCATGAAGAAATTCGGCTTTAAAAAAGTTGAAACTTTCATGAAGCATTTGGGCTTCAAAAAAGTTGAACATTTTCATGAAGAAATTCGGCTTCAAAAAAGTTTTCGCAAGGGGGGGGTGTTTCGTCTTTTTTCAAATTTTTCGTGAGGGGGGGTGGGTCAATTGAAAATATTCATGAAGAAATTCGGCTTTAAAAAAGTTGAAACTTTCATGAAGCATTTGGGCTTCAAAAAAGTTGAAAATTTTCATGAAGAAATTCGGCTTCAAAAAAGTTGAAAATTTTCATGAAGTATTTGGGCTTCAAAAAAGTTTAACATTTTCATGAAGTATTTGGGCTTCAAAAAAGTTGAAAATTTTCATGAAGAAATTCGGCTTCAAAAAAGTTTAAAATTTTCATGAAGTATTTGGGCTTCAAAAAAGTTGAAAATTTTCATGAAGAAATTCGGCGTCAAAAAAGTTGAAAATTTTCATGAAGTATATGGGCTTCAAAAAAGTTGAAAATTTTCATGAAGAAATTCGGCTTCAAAAAAGTTTTCGTAAGGGGAGGGTGTTTCGTCTTTTATCAACTTTTTCGTGAGGGGGGGTGTTTCGTCTTTTCTCAGCTTTTTCGTAAGGGGGGGTGTTTCGTCTTTTTTCAACTTTTTCGTAAAGGGGGGGTGTTTCGTCTTTTTTCAACTTTTTCGTAAGCGGGGGTGGGTCAATTGAAAATATTCATGAAGAAATTTGGCTTCAAAAAAGATGAAAATTTTCATGAAGAAATTCGTCTTCAAAAAAATTTTCGCAAGGGGGGGGTGTTTCGTCTTTTTTCAACTTTTTCGTAAGGGGGGGTGTTTCCTCTTTTTTCAAATTTTTCATAAGGTGGGGTTGGTCAATTGAAAATTTTCATGAAGTATTTGGGCTTCAAAAAATTGAAAGTTTTCATGAAGTATTTGGGCTTCAAAAAAGTTGAAAATTTTCATGAAGTATTTGGGCTTCAAAAAAGTTGAAAATATTCATGAAGAAATTCGGCTTCAAAAAAGTTAAAAATTTTCATGAAGTATTTGGGCTTCAAAAATGTTTTTAAATTTTCATGAAGAAATTCGGCTTCAAAAAAGTTGAAATTTTCATGAAGTATTTGGGTTTCAAAAAAGTTGAAAATTTTCATGAAGAAATTCGGCTTCAAAAAAGTTTTCGCAAGGGGGGGTGTTTCGTCTTTTTTCAACTTTTTCGTAAGGGGGGGGGGTGTTTCGTCTTTTTTCAACTTTTTCGTAAGAGGGGGGTGTTTCGTCTTTTTTCAACTTTTTCGTGAGGGGGGGTGGGTCAATTGAAAATATTCATGAAGAAATTCGGCTTCAAAAAAGTTTTCGCAAGGGGGGGGTGTTTCGTCTTTTTTCAAATTTTTCGTGAGGGGGGGTGGGTCAATTGAAAATATTCATGAAGAAATTCGGCTTTAAAAAAGTTGAAACTTTCATGAAGCATTTGGGCTTCAAAAAAGTTGAAAATTTTCATGAAGAAATTCGGCTTCAAAAAAGTTTTCGCGAGGGGGGGGTGTTTCGTCTTTTTTCAAATTTTTCGTGAGGGGGGGTGGGTCAATTGAAAATATTCATGAAGAAATTCGGCTTTAAAAAAGTTGAAACTTTCATGAAGCATTTGGGCTTCAAAAAAGTTGAAAATTTTCATGAAGAAATTCGGCTTCAAAAAAGTTGAAAATTTTCATGAAGTATTTGGGCTTCAAAAAAGTTGAACATTTTCATGAAGTATTTGGCCTTCAAAAAAGTTGAAAATTTTCATGAAGAAATTCGGCTTCAAAAAAGTTTAAAATTTTCATGAAGTATTTGGGCTTCAAAAAAGTTGAAAATTTTCATGAACAAATTCGGCGTCAAAAAAGTTGAAAATTTTCATGAAGTATATGGGCTTCAAAAAAGTTGAAAATTTTCATGAAGAAATTCGGCTTCAAAAAAGTTTTCGTAAGGGGAGGGTGTTTCGTCTTTTATCAACTTTTTCGTGAGGGGGGGTGTTTCGTCTTTTCTCAGCTTTTTCGTAAGGGGGGGTGTTTCGTCTTTTTTCAACTTTTTCGTAAAGGGGGGGTGTTTCGTCTTTTTTCAACTTTTTCGTAAGCGGGGGTGGGTCAATTGAAAATATTCATGAAGAAATTTGGCTTCAAAAAAGATGAAAATTTTCATGAAGAAATTCGTCTTCAAAAAAATTTTCGCAAGGGGGGGGGTGTTTCGTCTTTTTTCAACTTTTTCGTAAGGGGGGGTGTTTCCTCTTTTTTCAAATTTTTCATAAGGTGGGGTTGGTCAATTGAAAATTTTCATGAAGTATTTGGGCTTCAAAAAATTGAAAGTTTTCATGAAGTATTTGGGCTTCAAAAAAGTTGAAAATTTTCATGAAGTATTTGGGCTTCAAAAAAGTTGAAAATATTCATGAAGAAATTCGGCTTCAAAAAAGTTAAAAATTTTCATGAAGTATTTGGGCTTCAAAATTTTTTTAAATTTTCATGAAGAAATTCGGCTTCAAAAAAGTTGAAATTTTCATGAAGTATTTGGGTTTCAAAAAAGTTGAAAATTTTCATGAAGAAATTCGGCTTCAAAAAAGTTTTCGCAAGGGGGGGGTGTTTCGTCTTTTTTCAACTTTTTCGTAAGGGGGGGGGGTGTTTCGTCTTTTTTCAACTTTTTCGTAAGAGGGGGGTGTTTCGTCTTTTTTCAACTTTTTCGTGAGGGGGGGTGGGTCAATTGAAAATATTCATGAAGAAATTCGGCTTCAAAAAAGTTGAACATTTTCATGAAGTATTTGGGCTTCAAAAAATTGAAAGTTTTCATGAAGTATTTGGGCTTCAAAAAAGTTGAAAATTTTCATGAAGTATTTGGGCTTCAAAAAAGTTGAAAATATTCATGAAGAAATTTGGCTTCAAAAAAGTTAAAAATTTTCATGAAGTATTTGGGCTTCAAAATTTTTTTAAATTTTCATGAAGAAATTCGGCTTCAAAAAAGTTGAAATTTTCATGAAGTATTTGGGTTTCAAAAAAGTTGAAAATTTTCATGAAGAAATTCGGCTTCAAAAAAGTTTTCGCAAGGGGGGGGTGTTTCGTCTTTTTTCAACTTTTTCGTAAGGGGGGGGGTGTTTCGTCTTTTTTCAACTTTTTCGTAAGAGGGGGGTGTTTCGTCTTTTTTCAACTTTTTCGTGAGGGGGGGTGGGTCAATTGAAAATATTCATGAAGAAATTCGGCTTCAAAAAAGTTGAACATTTTCATGAAGTATTTGGGCTTCAAAAAAGTTGAAAATTTTCATGAAGAAATTCGGCTTCAAAAAAGTTGAAAATTTTCATGAAGTATTTGGGCTTCAAAAAAGTTGAAAATATTCATGAAGAAATTCGGCTTCAACAAAGTTGAAAATTTTCATGAAGTATTTGGGCTTCAAAATTTTTTAAAATTTTCATGAAGAAATTCGGCTTCAAAAAAGTTGAAAATTTTCATGAAGTATTTGGGCTTCAAAAAAGTTGAAAATTTTCATGAAGAAATTCGGCTTCAAAAAAGTTTTCGCAAGGGGGGGGTGTTTCGTCTTTTTTCAACTTTTTCGTAAGGGGGGGGTGTTTCGTCTTTTTTCAAATTTTTCGTAAGAGGAGGGTGTTTGGTCTTTTTTCAACTTTTTCGTGAGGGGGGTTGGGTCAATTGAAAATATTCATGAAGAAATTCGGCTTCAAAAAAGTTGAAGATTTCCATGAAGTATTTGGGCTTCAAAAAAGTTGAAAATTTTCATGAAGAAATTCGGCTTCAAAAAAGTTTTCGCAAGGGGGGGGTGTTTCGTCTTTTTTCAACTTTTTCGTAAGGGGGGGGTGTTTCGTCTTTTTTCAATTTTTTCGTAAGAGGGGGGTGTTGAGTCTTTTTTCAACTTTTTCGTGAGGGGGGGTGGGTCAATTGAAAATATTCATGAAGAAATTCGGCTTCAAAAAAGATGAAAATTTTCATGAAGTATTTGGGCTTCAAAAAAGTTGAAAATTTTCATGAAGAAATTCGGCTTCAAAAAAGTTGAAAATTTTCATGAAGTATTTGGGCTTCAAAAAAGTTGAACATTTTCATGAAGTATTTGGGCTTCAAAAAAGTTGAAAATTTTCATGAAGAAATTCAGCTTCAAAAAAGGTTAAAATTTTCATGAAGTATTTGGGCTTCAAAAAAGTTGAAAATTTTCATGAAGAAATTCGGCGTCAAAAAAGTTGAAAATTTTCATGAAGTATATGAGCTTCAAAAAAGTTGAAAATTTTCATGAAGAAATTCGGCTTCAAAAAAGTTTTCGTAAGGGGGGGGTGTTTCGTCTTTTATCAACTTTTTCGTGAGGGGGGGTGTTTCGTCTTTTCTCAGCTTTTTCGTAAGGGGGGGTGTTTCGTCTTTTTTCAACTTTTTCGTAAAGGGGGGGTGTTTCGTCTTTTTTCAACTTTTTCGTAAGCGGGGGTGGGTCAATTGAAAATATTCATGAAGAAATTCGGCGTTAAAAAAGTTGAAAATTTTCATGAAGTATATGAGCTTCAAAAAAGTTGAAAATTTTCATGAAGAAATTCGGCTTCAAAAAAGTTTTCGTAAGGGGGGGGTGTTTCGTCTTTTATCAACTTTTTCGTGAGGGGGGGTGTTTCATCTTTTCTCAGCTTTTTCGTAAGGGGGGGTGTTTCGTCTTTTTTCAACTTTTTCGTAAAGGGGGGGTGTTTCGTCTTTTTTCAACTTTTTCGTAAGCGGGGGTGGGTCAATTGAAAATATTCATGAAGAAATTTGGCTTCAAAAAAGATGAAAATTTTCATGAAGAAATTCGTCTTCAAAAAAATTTTCGCAAGGGGGGGGGCGTTTCGTCTTTTTTCAACTTTTTCGTAAGGGGGGGTGTTTCCTCTTTTTTCTAATTTTTCATAAGGTGGGGTTGGTCAATTGAAAATTTTCATGAAGTATTTGGGCTTCAAAAAATTGAAAGTTTTCATGAAGTATTTGGGCTTCAAAAAAGTTGAAAATTTTCATGAAGTATTTGGGCTTCAAAAAAGTTGAAAATATTCATGAAGAAATTCGGCTTCAAAAAAGTTGAAAATTTTCATGAAGTATTTGGGCTTCAAAATTTTTTTAAATTTTCATGAAGAAATTCGGCTTCAAAAAAGTTGAAAATTTTCATGAAGTATTTGGGTTTCAAAAAAGTTGAAAATTTTCATGAAGAAATTCGGCTTCAAAAAAGTTTTCGCAAGGGGGGGGTGTTTCGTCTTTTTTCAACTTTTTCGTAAGGGGGGGGGGTGTTTCGTCTTTTTTCAACTTTTTCGTAAGAGGGGGGTGTTTCGTCTTTTTTCAACTTTTTCGTGAGGGGGGGTGGGTCAATTGAAAATATTCATGAAGAAATTCGGCTTCAAAAAAGTTGAAAATTTTCATGAAGTATTTGGGCTTCAAAAAAGTTGAAAATTTTCATGAAGAAATTCGGCTTCAAAAAAGTTGAAAATTTTCATGAAGTATTTGGGCTTCAAAAAATTTGAAAATATTCATGAAGAAATTCGGCTTCAACAAAGTTGAAAATTTTCATGAAGTATTTGGGCTTCAAAATTTTTTAAAATTTTCATGAAGAAATTCGGCTTCAAAAAAGTTGAAAATTTTCATGAAGTATTTGGGCTTCAAAAAAGTTGAAAATTTTCATGAAGAAATTCGGCTTCAAAAAAGTTTTCGCAAGGGGGGGGTGTTTCGTCTTTTTTCAACTTTTTCGTAAGAGGAGGGTGTTTGGTCTTTTTTCAACTTTTTCGTGAGGGGGGTTGGGTCAATTGAAAATATTCATGAAGAAATTCGGCTTCAAAAAAGTTGAAAATTTTCATGAAGTATTTGGGCTTCAAAAAAGTTGAAAATTTTCATGAAGAAATTCGCCTTCAAAAAAGTTGAAAATTTTCATGAAGTATTTGGGCTTCAAAAAAGTTGAAAATATTCATGAAGAAATTCGACTTCAAAAAAGTTGAAAATTTTCATGAAGCATTTGGGCTTCAAATTTTTTAAAAATTTTTATGAAGAAATTCGGCTTCAAAAAAGTTGAAAATTTTCATGAAGTATTTGGGCTTCAAAAAAGTTGAAAATTTTCATGAAGAAATTCGGCTTCAAAAAAGTTTTCGCAAGGGGGGGGTGTTTCGTCTTTTTTCAACTTTTTCGTAAGGGGGGGGTGTTTCGTCTTTTTTCAACTTTTTCGTAAGAGGGGGGTGTTTCGTCTTTTTTCAACTTTTTCGTGAGGGGGGGTGGGTCAATTGAAAATATTCATGAAGAAATTCGCCTTCAAAAAAGTTGAAAATTTTCATGAAGTATTTGGGCTTCAAAAAAGTTGAAAATATTCATGAAGAAATTCGACTTCAAAAAAGTTGAAAATTTTCATGAAGTATTTGGGCTTCAAATTTTTTTTAAATTTTCATGAAGAAATTCGGCTTCAAAAAAGTTTAAAATGTTCATGAAGAAATTCGCCTTCAAAAAAGTTTTCGCAAGGGGGGGGTGTTTCGTCTTTTTTCAACTTTTTCGTAAGGGGGGGGTGTTTCGTCTTTTTTCAACTTTTTCGTAAGAGGGGGGTTTTCGTCTTTTTTCAACTTTTTCGTGAGGGGGGGTGGGTCAATTGAAAATATTCATGAAGAAATTCGGCTTCAAAAAAGTTGAAAATTTTCATGAAGTATTTGGACTTCAAAAAAGTTGAAAATTTTCCTGATGAAATTTGGCTTCAAAAAAGATGAAAATTTTCATGTATTTGGGCTTCAAAAAAGTTGAAAATTTTCATGAAGAAATTCGGCTTCAAAAAAGTTTAAAATTTTCATGAAGAAATTCGGCTTCAAAAAAGTTTTCGCAAGGGGGGGGTGTTTCGTCTTTTTTCAACTTTTTCGTAAGGGGGGGTGTTTCGTCTTTTTTCAACTTTTTCGTAAGAGGGGGGTGTTTCGTCTTTTTTCAACTTTTTCGTGAGGGGGGGTGGGTCAATTGAAAATATTCATGAAGAAATTCGGCTTCAAAAAAGTTGAAAATTTTCATGAAGTATTTAGGCTTCAAAAAAGTTTAAAATATTCATGAAGAAATTCGGCTTCAAAAAAGTTGAAAATTTTCATGAAGTATTTGGGCTTCAAAAAAGTTGAACATTTTCATGAAGAAATTCGGCTTCAAAAAGGTTGAAAATTTTCATGAAGTATTTGGGCTTCAAAAAAGTTGAAAATATTCATGAAGAAATTCGGCTTCAAAAAAGTTGAAAATTTTCATGAAGTATTTGGCCTTCAAAAAAGTTGAAAATTTTCATGAAGAAATTCGGCTTCAAAAAAGTTAAAAATTTTCATGAAGAAATTCGGCTTCAAAAAAGTTAAAAATTTTCATGAAGAAATTCGGCTTCAAAAAAGTTCAAATTTTTCATGAAGTATTTGGGCTTCAAAAAAGTTGAACATTTTCATGAAGAAATTCGGCGTCAAAAAAGTTGAAAATTTTCATGAAGTATATGGGCTTCAAAAAAGTTAAAAATTTTCATGAAGAAATTCGGCTTCAAAAAAGTTGAAATTTTTCATGAAGTATTTGGGCTTCAAAAAAGTTGAAAATTTTCATGAAGAAATTCGGCTTCAAAAAAGTTTAAAATTTTCATGAAAAAATTCAGCTTCAAAAAAGTTGAAAATTTTCATGAAGAAATTCGGCTTCAAAAAAGTTGAAAATTTTCATGAAGAAATTCGGCTCCAAAAAAGTTGAAAATTTTCATGAAGTATTTGGGCTTCAAAAAAGTTGAAAATTTTCATGAAGTATTTGGGCTTCAAAAAAGTTGAAAATTTTCATGAAGAAATTCGGCTTCAAAAAAGTTTTCGCAAGGGGGGGGTGTTTCGTCTTTTTTCAACTTTTTCGTAAGAGGGTGGTGTTGAGTCTTTTTCAACTTTTTCGTGAGGGGGGGTGGGTCAATTGAAAATATTCATGAAGAAATTCGGCTTCAAAAAAGTTGAAAATTTTCATGAAGTATTTCGGCTTCAAAAAAGTTTAAAATTTTCATGAAGAAATTCGGCTTCAAAAAAGTTTAAAATTTTCATGAAGTATTTGGGCTTCAAAAAAGTTGAAAATATTCATGAAGAAATTCGGCTTCAAAAAAGTTTAAAATTTTCATGAAGTATTTGGGCTTCAAAAATGTTTAAAATTTTCATGAAGAAATTCGGCTTCAAAAAAGTTTAAAATTTTCATGAAGAAATTCGGCTTCAAAAAAGTTAAAAATTTTCATGAAGAAATTCGGCTTCAAAAAAGTTCAAATTTTTCATGAAGTATTTGGGCTTCAAAAAAGTTGAACATTTTCATGAAGAAATTCGGCGTCAAAAAAGTTGAAAATTTTCATGAAGTATATGGGCTTCAAAAAAGTTAAAAATTTTCATGAAGAAATTCGGCTTCAAAAAAGTTGAAATTTTTCATGAAGTATTTGGGCTTCAAAAAAGTTGAAAATTTTCATGAAGAAATTCGGCTTCAAAAAAGTTGAAAATTTTCATGTAGTATTTGGGCTTCAAAAAAGTTGAAAATTTTCATGAAGAAATTCGGCTTCAAAAAAGTTTAAAATTTTCATGAAAAAATTCAGCTTCAAAAAAGTTGAAAATTTTCATGAAGAAATTCGGCTTCAAAAAAGTTGAAAATTTTCATGAAGTATTTGGGCTTCAAAAAAGTTGAAAATTTTCATGAAGTATTTGGGCTTCAAAAAAGTTGAAAATTTTCATGAAGAAATTCGGCTTCAAAAAAGTTTTCGCAAGGGGGGGGTGTTTCGTCTTTTTTCAACTTTTTCGTAAGAGGGTGGTGTTGAGTCTTTTTCAACTTTTTCATGAGGGGGGGTGGGTCAATTGAAAATATTCATGAAGAAATTCGGCTTCAAAAAAGTTGAAAATTTTCATGAAGTATTTCGGCTTCAAAAAAGTTTAAAATTTTCATGAAGAAATTCGGCTTCAAAAAAGTTTAAAATTTTCATGAAGTATTTGGGCTTCAAAAAAGTTGAAAATATTCATGAAGAAATTCGGCTTCAAAAAAGTTTAAAATTTTCATGAAGTATTTGGGCTTCAAAAATGTTTAAAATTTTCATGAAGAAATTCGGCTTCAAAAAAGTTTAAAATTTTCATGAAGAAATTCGGCTTCAAAAAAGTTAAAAATTTTCATGAAGAAATTCGGCTTCAAAAAAGTTCAAATTTTTCATGAAGTATTTGGGCTTCAAAAAAGTTGAACATTTTCATGAAGAAATTCGGCGTCAAAAAAGTTGAAAATTTTCATGAAGTATATGGGCTTCAAAAAAGTTAAAAATTTTCATGAAGAAATTCGGCTTCAAAAAAGTTGAAATTTTTCATGAAGAAATTCGGCTCCAAAAAAGTTGAAAATTTTCATGAAGTATTTGGGCTTCAAAAAAGTTGAAAATTTTCATGAAGTATTTGGGCTTCAAAAAAGTTGAAAATTTTCATGAAGAAATTCGGCTTCAAAAAAGTTTTCGCAAGGGGGGGGTGTTTCGTCTTTTTTCAACTTTTTCGTAAGAGGGTGGTGTTGAGTCTTTTTCAACTTTTTCGTGAGGGGGGGTGGGTCAATTGAAAATATTCATGAAGAAATTCGGCTTCAAAAAAGTTGAAAATTTTCATGAAGTATTTCGGCTTCAAAAAAGTTTAAAATTTTCATGAAGAAATTCGGCTTCAAAAAAGTTTAAAATTTTCATGAAGTATTTGGGCTTCAAAAAAGTTGAAAATATTCATGAAGAAATTCGGCTTCAAAAAAGTTTAAAATTTTCATGAAGTATTTGGGCTTCAAAAATGTTTAAAATTTTCATGAAGAAATTCGGCTTCAAAAAAGTTTAAAATTTTCATGAAGAAATTCGGCTTCAAAAAAGTTAAAAATTTTCATGAAGAAATTCGGCTTCAAAAAAGTTCAAATTTTTCATGAAGTATTTGGGCTTCAAAAAAGTTGAACATTTTCATGAAGAAATTCGGCGTCAAAAAAGTTGAAAATTTTCATGAAGTATATGGGCTTCAAAAAAGTTAAAAATTTTCATGAAGAAATTCGGCTTCAAAAAAGTTGAAATTTTTCATGAAGTATTTGGGCTTCAAAAAAGTTGAAAATTTTCATGAAGAAATTCGGCTTCAAAAAAGTTGAAAATTTTCATGTAGTATTTGGGCTTCAAAAAAGTTGAAAATTTTCATGAAGAAATTCGGCTTCAAAAAAGTTTAAAATTTTCATGAAAAAATTCAGCTTCAAAAAAGTTGAAAATTTTCATGAAGAAATTCGGCTTCAAAAAAGTTGAAAATTTTCATGAAGTATTTGGGCTTCAAAAAAGTTGAAAATTTTCATGAAGTATTTGGGCTTCAAAAAAGTTGAAAATTTTCATGAAGAAATTCGGCTTCAAAAAAGTTTTCGCAAGGGGGGGGTGTTTCGTCTTTTTTCAACTTTTTCGTAAGAGGGTGGTGTTGAGTCTTTTTCAACTTTTTCATGAGGGGGGGTGGGTCAATTGAAAATATTCATGAAGAAATTCGGCTTCAAAAAAGTTGAAAATTTTCATGAAGTATTTCGGCTTCAAAAAAGTTTAAAATTTTCATGAAGAAATTCGGCTTCAAAAAAGTTTAAAATTTTCATGAAGTATTTGGGCTTCAAAAAAGTTGAAAATATTCATGAAGAAATTCGGCTTCAAAAAAGTTTAAAATTTTCATGAAGTATTTGGGCTTCAAAAATGTTTAAAATTTTCATGAAGAAATTCGGCTTCAAAAAAGTTTAAAATTTTCATGAAGAAATTCGGCTTCAAAAAAGTTAAAAATTTTCATGAAGAAATTCGGCTTCAAAAAAGTTCAAATTTTTCATGAAGTATTTGGGCTTCAAAAAAGTTGAACATTTTCATGAAGAAATTCGGCGTCAAAAAAGTTGAAAATTTTCATGAAGTATATGGGCTTCAAAAAAGTTAAAAATTTTCATGAAGAAATTCGGCTTCAAAAAAGTTGAAATTTTTCATGAAGTATTTGGGCTTCAAAAAAGTTGAAAATTTTCATGAAGAAATTCGGCTTCAAAAAAGTTGAAAATTTTCATGTAGTATTTGGGCTTCAAAAAAGTTGAAAATTTTCATGAAGAAATTCGGCTTCAAAAAAGTTTAAAATTTTCATGAAAAAATTCAGCTTCAAAAAAGTTGAAAATTTTCATGAAGAAATTCGGCTTCAAAAAAGTTGAAAATTTTCATGAAGAAATTCGGCTTCAAAAAAGTTGAAAATTTTCATGAAGTATTTGGGCTTCAAAAAAGTTGAAAATTTTCATGAAGTATTTGGGCTTCAAAAAAGTTGAAAATTTTCATGAAGAAATTCGGCTTCAAAAAAGTTTTCGCAAGGGGGGGGTGTTTCGTCTTTTTTCAACTTTTTCGTAAGAGGGTGGTGTTGAGTCTTTTTCAACTTTTTCGTGAGGGGGGGTGGGTCAATTGAAAATATTCATGAAGAAATTCGGCTTCAAAAAAGTTTAAAATGTTCATGAAGAAATTCGCCTTCAAAAAAGTTTTCGCAAGGGGGGGGTGTTTCGTCTTTTTTCAACTTTTTCGTAAGAGGGGGGTTTTTCGTCTTTTTTCAACTTTTTCGTGAGGGGGGGTGGGTCAATTGAAAATATTCATGAAGAAATTCGGCTTCAAAAAAGTTGAAAATTTTCATGAAGTATTTGGACTTCAAAAAAGTTGAAAATTTTCCTGATGAAATTTGGCTTCAAAAAAGATGAAAATTTTCATGTATTTGGGCTTCAAAAAAGTTGAAAATTTTCATGAAGAAATTCGGCTTCAAAAAAGTTTAAAATTTTCATGAAGAAATTCGGCTTCAAAAAAGTTTTCGCAAGGGGGGGGTGTTTCGTCTTTTTTCAACTTTTTCGTAAGGGGGGGTGTTTCGTCTTTTTTCAACTTTTTCGTAAGAGGGGGGTGTTTCGTCTTTTTTCAACTTTTTCGTGAGGGGGGGTGGGTCAATTGAAAATATTCATGAAGAAATTCGGCTTCAAAAAAGTTGAAAATTTTCATGAAGTATTTAGGCTTCAAAAAAGTTTAAAATATTCATGAAGAAATTCGGCTTCAAAAAAGTTGAAAATTTTCATGAAGTATTTGGGCTTCAAAAAAGTTGAACATTTTCATGAAGAAATTCGGCTTCAAAAAGGTTGAAAATTTTCATGAAGTATTTGGGCTTCAAAAAAGTTGAAAATATTCATGAAGAAATTCGGCTTCAAAAAAGTTGAAAATTTTCATGAAGTATTTGGCCTTCAAAAAAGTTGAAAATTTTCATGAAGAAATTCGGCTTCAAAAAAGTTTAAAATTTTCATGAAGAAATTCGGCTTCAAAAAAGTTAAAAATTTTCATGAAGAAATTCGGCTTCAAAAAAGTTCAAATTTTTCATGAAGTATTTGGGCTTCAAAAAAGTTGAACATTTTCATGAAGAAATTCGGCGTCAAAAAAGTTGAAAATTTTCATGAAGTATATGGGCTTCAAAAAAGTTAAAAATTTTCATGAAGAAATTCGGCTTCAAAAAAGTTGAAATTTTTCATGAAGTATTTGGGCTTCAAAAAAGTTGAAAATTTTCATGAAGAAATTCGGCTTCAAAAAAGTTTAAAATTTTCATGAAAAAATTCAGCTTCAAAAAAGTTGAAAATTTTCATGAAGAAATTCGGCTTCAAAAAAGTTGAAAATTTTCATGAAGAAATTCGGCTCCAAAAAAGTTGAAAATTTTCATGAAGTATTTGGGCTTCAAAAAAGTTGAAAATTTTCATGAAGTATTTGGGCTTCAAAAAAGTTGAAAATTTTCATGAAGAAATTCGGCTTCAAAAAAGTTTTCGCAAGGGGGGGGTGTTTCGTCTTTTTTCAACTTTTTCGTAAGAGGGTGGTGTTGAGTCTTTTTCAACTTTTTCGTGAGGGGGGGTGGGTCAATTGAAAATATTCATGAAGAAATTCGGCTTCAAAAAAGTTGAAAATTTTCATGAAGTATTTCGGCTTCAAAAAAGTTTAAAATTTTCATGAAGAAATTCGGCTTCAAAAAAGTTTAAAATTTTCATGAAGTATTTGGGCTTCAAAAAAGTAGAAAATATTCATGAAGAAATTCGGCTTCAAAAAAGTTTAAAATTTTCATGAAGTATTTGGGCTTCAAAAATGTTTAAAATTTTCATGAAGAAATTCGGCTTCAAAAAAGTTTAAAATTTTCATGAAGAAATTCGGCTTCAAAAAAGTTTAAAATTTTCATGAAGAAATTCGGCTTCAAAAAAGTTCAAATTTTTCATGAAGTATTTGGGCTTCAAAAAAGTTGAACATTTTCATGAAGAAATTCGGCGTCAAAAAAGTTGAAAATTTTCATGAAGTATATGGGCTTCAAAAAAGTTAAAAATTTTCATGAAGAAATTCGGCTTCAAAAAAGTTGAAATTTTTCATGAAGTATTTGGGCTTCAAAAAAGTTGAAAATTTTCATGAAGAAATTCGGCTTCAAAAAAGTTGAAAATTTTCATGTAGTATTTGGGCTTCAAAAAAGTTGAAAATTTTCATGAAGAAATTCGGCTTCAAAAAAGTTTAAAATTTTCATGAAAAAATTCAGCTTCAAAAAAGTTGAAAATTTTCATGAAGAAATTCGGCTTCAAAAAAGTTGAAAATTTTCATGAAGTATTTGGGCTTCAAAAAAGTTGAAAATTTTCATGAAGTATTTGGGCTTCAAAAAAGTTGAAAATTTTCATGAAGAAATTCGGCTTCAAAAAAGTTTTCGCAAGGGGGGGGTGTTTCGTCTTTTTTCAACTTTTTCGTAAGAGGGTGGTGTTGAGTCTTTTTCAACTTTTTCGTGAGGGGGGGTGGGTCAATTGAAAATATTCATGAAGAAATTCGGCTTCAAAAAAGTTGAAAATTTTCATGAAGTATTTCGGCTTCAAAAAAGTTTAAAATTTTCATGAAGAAATTCGGCTTCAAAAAAGTTTAAAATTTTCATGAAGTATTTGGGCTTCAAAAAAGTTGAAAATATTCATGAAGAAATTCGGCTTCAAAAAAGTTTAAAATTTTCATGAAGTATTTGGGCTTCAAAAATGTTTAAAATTTTCATGAAGAAATTCGGCTTCAAAAAAGTTTAAAATTTTCATGAAGAAATTCGGCTTCAGAAAAGTTAAAAATTTTCATGAAGAAATTCGGCTTCAAAAAAGTTCAAATTTTTCATGAAGTATTTGGGCTTCAAAAAAGTTGAACATTTTCATGAAGAAATTCGGCGTCAAAAAAGTTGAAAATTTTCATGAAGTATATGGGCTTCAAAAAAGTTAAAAATTTTCATGAAGAAATTCGGCTTCAAAAAAGTTGAAATTTTTCATGAAGTATTTGGGCTTCAAAAAAGTTGAAAATTTTCATGAAGAAATTCGGCTTCAAAAAAGTTGAAAATTTTCATGTAGTATTTGGGCTTCAAAAAAGTTGAAAATTTTCATGAAGAAATTCGGCTTCAAAAAAGTTTAAAATTTTCATGAAAAAATTCAGCTTCAAAAAAGTTGAAAAGTTTCATGAAGAAATTCGGCTTCAAAAAAGTTGAAAATTTTCATGAAGAAATTCGGCTTCAAAAAAGTTGAAAATTTTCATGAAGTATTTGGGCTTCAAAAAAGTTGAAAATTTTCATGAAGAAATTCGGCTTCAAAAAAGTTGAAAATTTTCATGTAGTATTTGGGCTTCAAAAAAGTTGAAAATTTTCATGAAGAAATTCGGCTTCAAAAAAGTTTAAAATTTTCATGAAAAAATTCAGCTTCAAAAAAGTTGAAAATTTTCATGAAGAAATTCGGCTTCAAAAAAGTTGAAAATTTTCATGAAGAAATTCGGCTTCAAAAAAGTTGAAAATTTTCATGAAGTATTTGGGCTTCAAAAAAGTTGAAAATTTTCATGAAGTATTTGGGCTTCAAAAAAGTTGAAAATTTTCATGAAGAAATTCGGCTTCAAAAAAGTTTTCGCAAGGGGGGGTGTTTCGTCTTTTTTCAACTTTTTCGTAAGAGGGTGGTGTTGAGTCTTTTTCAACTTTTTCGTGAGGGGGGGTGGGTCAATTGAAAATATTCATGAAGAAATTCGGCTTCAAAAAAGTTGAAAATTTTCATGAAGTATTTCGGCTTCAAAAAAGTTTAAAATTTTCATGAAGAAATTCGGCTTCAAAAAAGTTTAAAATTTTCATGAAGTATTTCGGCTTCAAAAAAGTTGAAAATATTCATGAAGAAATTCGGCTTCAAAAAAGTTTAAAATTTTCATGAAGTATTTCGGCTTCAAAAAAGTTGAAAATATTCATGAAGAAATTGGGCTTCAAAAAAGTTTAAAATTTTCATGAAGTATTTGGGCTTCAAAAATGTTTAAAATTTTCATGAAGAAATTCGGCTTCAAAAAAGTTTAAAATTTTCATGAAGAAATTCGGCTTCAAAAAAGTTAAAAATTTTCATGAAGAAATTCGGCTTCAAAAAAGTTCAAATTTTTCATGAAGTATTTGGGCTTCAAAAAAGTTGAACATTTTCATGAAGAAATTCGGCGTCAAAAAAGTTGAAAATTTTCATGAAGTATATGGGCTTCAAAAAAGTTAAAAATTTTCATGAAGAAATTCGGCTTCAAAAAAGTTGAAATTTTTCATGAAGTATTTGGGCTTCAAAAAAGTTGAAAATTTTCATGAAGAAATTCGGCTTCAAAAAAGTTTAAAATTTTCATGAAAAAATTCAGCTTCAAAAAAGTTGAAAATTTTCATGAAGAAATTCGGCTTCAAAAAAGTTGAAAATTTTCATGAAGAAATTCGGCTTCAAAAAAGTTGAAAATTTTCATGAAGTATTTGGGCTTCAAAAAAGTTGAAAATTTTCATGAAGTATTTGGGCTTCAAAAAAGTTGAAAATTTTCATGAAGAAATTCGGCTTCAAAAAAGTTTTCGCAAGGGGGGGTGTTTCGTCTTTTTTCAACTTTTTCGTAAGAGGGTGGTGTTGAGTCTTTTTCAACTTTTTCGTGAGGGGGGGTGGGTCAATTGAAAATATTCATGAAGAAATTCGGCTTCAAAAAATTGAAAATTTTCATGAAGTATTTCGGCTTCAAAAAAGTTTAAAATTTTCATGAAGAAATTCGGCTTCAAAAAAGTTTAAAATTTTCATGAAGTATTTGGGCTTCAAAAAAGTTGAAAATATTCATGAAGAAATTCGGCTTCAAAAAAGTTGAAAATTTTCATGAAGTATTTGGGCTTCAAAAATGTTTAAAATTTTCATGAAGAAATTCGGCTTCAAAAAAGTTTAAAATTTTCATGAAGAAATTCGGCTTCAAAAAAGTTAAAAATTTTCATGAAGAAATTCGGCTTCAAAAAAGTTCAAATTTTTCATGAAGTATTTGGGCTTCAAAAAAGTTGAACATTTTCATGAAGAAATTCGGCGTCAAAAAAGTTGAAAATTTTCATGAAGTATATGGGCTTCAAAAAAGTTAAAAATTTTCATGAAGAAATTCGGCTTCAAAAAAGTTGAAATTTTTCATGTAGTATTTGGGCTTCAAAAAAGTTGAAAATTTTCATGAAGAAATTCGGCTTCAAAAAAGTTTAAAATTTTCATGAAAAAATTCAGCTTCAAAAAAGTTGAAAATTTTCATGAAGAAATTCGGCTTCAAAAAAGTTGAAAATTTTCATGAAGAAATTCGGCTTCAAAAAAGTTGAAAATTTTCATGAAGTATTTGGGCTTCAAAAAAGTTGAAAATTTTCATGAAGTATTTGGGCTTCAAAAAAGTTGAAAATTTTCATGAAGAAATTCGGCTTCAAAAAAGTTTTCGCAAGGGGGGGTGTTTCGTCTTTTTTCAACTTTTTCGTAAGAGGGTGGTGTTGAGTCTTTTTCAACTTTTTCGTGAGGGGGGGTGGGTCAATTGAAAATATTCATGAAGAAATTCGGCTTCAAAAAATTGAAAATTTTCATGAAGTATTTCGGCTTCAAAAAAGTTTAAAATTTTCATGAAGAAATTCGGCTTCAAAAAAGTTTAAAATTTTCATGAAGTATTTGGGCTTCAAAAAAGTTGAAAATATTCATGAAGAAATTCGGCTTCAAAAAAGTTGAAAATTTTCATGAAGTATTTGGGCTTCAAAAATGTTTAAAATTTTCATGAAGAAATTCGGCTTCAAAAAAGTTTAAAATTTTCATGAAGAAATTCGGCTTCAAAAAAGTTAAAAATTTTCATGAAGAAATTCGGCTTCAAAAAAGTTCAAATTTTTCATGAAGTATTTGGGCTTCAAAAAAGTTGAACATTTTCATGAAGAAATTCGGCGTCAAAAAAGTTGAAAATTTTCATGAAGTATATGGGCTTCAAAAAAGTTAAAAATTTTCATGAAGAAATTCGGCTTCAAAAAAGTTGAAATTTTTCATGTAGTATTTGGGCTTCAAAAAAGTTGAAAATTTTCATGAAGAAATTCGGCTTCAAAAAAGTTTAAAATTTTCATGAAAAAATTCAGCTTCAAAAAAGTTTAAAATTTTCATGAAGAAATTCGGCTTCAAAAAAGTTGAAAATTTTCATGAAGAAATTCGGCTTCAAAAAAGTTGAAAATTTTCATGAAGTATTTGGGCTTCAAAAAAGTTGAAAATTTTCATGAAGTATTTGGGCTTCAAAAAAGTTGAAAATTTTCATGAAGAAATTCGGCTTCAAAAAAGTTTTCGCAAGGGGGGGTGTTTCGTCTTTTTTCAACTTTTTCGTAAGAGGGTGGTGTTGAGTCTTTTTCAACTTTTTCGTGAGGGGGGGTGGGTCAATTGAAAATATTCATGAAGAAATTCGGCTTCAAAAAATTGAAAATTTTCATGAAGTATTTCGGCTTCAAAAAAGTTTAAAATTTTCATGAAGAAATTCGGCTTCAAAAAAGTTTAAAATTTTCATGAAGTATTTGGGCTTCAAAAAAGTTGAAAATATTCATGAAGAAATTCGGCTTCAAAAAAGTTGAAAATTTTCATGAAGTATTTGGGCTTCAAAAATGTTTAAAATTTTCATGAAGAAATTCGGCTTCAAAAAAGTTTAAAATTTTCATGAAGAAATTCGGCTTCAAAAAAGTTAAAAATTTTCATGAAGAAATTCGGCTTCAAAAAAGTTCAAATTTTTCATGAAGTATTTGGGCTTCAAAAAAGTTGAACATTTTCATGAAGAAATTCGGCGTCAAAAAAGTTGAAAATTTTCATGAAGTATATGGGCTTCAAAAAAGTTAAAAATTTTCATGAAGAAATTCGGCTTCAAAAAAGTTGAAATTTTTCATGAAGTATTTGGGCTTCAAAAAAGTTGAAAATTTTCATGAAGAAATTCGGCTTCAAAAAAGTTGAAAATTTTCATGTAGTATTTGGGCTTCAAAAAAGTTGAAAATTTTCATGAAGAAATTCGGCTTCAAAAAAGTTTAAAATTTTCATGAAAAAATTCAGCTTCAAAAAAGTTGAAAATTTTCATGAAGAAATTCGGCTTCAAAAAAGTTGAAAATTTTCATGAAGAAATTCGGCTTCAAAAAAGTTGAAAATTTTCATGAAGTATTTGGGCTTCAAAAAAGTTTAAAATTTTCATGAAGTATTTGGGCTTCAAAAAAGTTGAAAATTTTCATGAAGAAATTCGGCTTCAAAAAAGTTTTCGCAAGGGGGGGTGTTTCGTCTTTTTTCAACTTTTTCGTAAGAGGGTGGTGTTGAGTCTTTTTCAACTTTTTCGTGAGGGGGGGTGGGTCAATTGAAAATATTCATGAAGAAATTCGGCTTCAAAAAATTGAAAATTTTCATGAAGTATTTCGGCTTCAAAAAAGTTTAAAATTTTCATGAAGAAATTCGGCTTCAAAAAAGTTAAAAATTTTCATGAAGAAATTCGGCTTCAAAAAAGTTCAAATTTTTCATGAAGTATTTGGGCTTCAAAAAAGTTGAACATTTTCATGAAGAAATTCGGCGTCAAAAAAGTTGAAAATTTTCATGAAGTATATGGGCTTCAAAAAAGTTAAAAATTTTCATGAAGAAATTCGGCTTCAAAAAAGTTGAAATTTTTCATGAAGTATTTGGGCTTCAAAAAAGTTGAAAATTTTCATGAAGAAATTCGGCTTCAAAAAAGTTGAAAATTTTCATGTAGTATTTGGGCTTCAAAAAAGTTGAAAATTTTCATGAAGAAATTCGGCTTCAAAAAAGTTTAAAATTTTCATGAAAAAATTCAGCTTCAAAAAAGTTGAAAATTTTCATGAAGAAATTCGGCTTCAAAAAAGTTGAAAATTTTCATGAAGAAATTCGGCTTCAAAAAAGTTGAAAATTTTCATGAAGTATTTGGGCTTCAAAAAAGTTTAAAATTTTCATGAAGTATTTGGGCTTCAAAAAAGTTGAAAATTTTCATGAAGAAATTCGGCTTCAAAAAAGTTTAAAATTTTCATGAAAAAATTCAGCTTCAAAAAAGTTGAAAATTTTCATGAAGAAATTCGGCTTCAAAAAAGTTGAAAATTTTCATGAAGAAATTCGGCTTCAAAAAAGTTGAAAATTTTCATGAAGTATTTGGGCTTCAAAAAAGTTGAAAATTTTCATGAAGTATTTGGGCTTCAAAAAAGTTGAAAATTTTCATGAAGAAATTCGGCTTCAAAAAAGTTTTCGCAAGGGGGGGGTGTTTCGTCTTTTTTCAACTTTTTCGTAAGAGGGTGGTGTTGAGTCTTTTTCAACTTTTTCGTGAGGGGGGGTGGGTCAATTGAAAATATTCATGAAGAAATTCGGTTTCAAAAAAGTTGAAAATTTTCATGAAGTATTTCGGCTTCAAAAAAGTTTAAAATTTTCATGAAGAAATTCGGCTTCAAAAAAGTTTAAAATTTTCATGAAGTATTTGGGCTTCAAAAAAGTTGAAAATATTCATGAAGAAATTCGGCTTCAAAAAAGTTTAAAATTTTCATGAAGTATTTGGGCTTCAAAAATGTTTAAAATTTTCATGAAGAAATTCGGCTTCAAAAAAGTTTAAAATTTTCATGAAGAAATTCGGCTTCAAAAAAGTTAAAAATTTTCATGAAGAAATTCGGCTTCAAAAAAGTTCAAATTTTTCATGAAGTATTTGGGCTTCAACAAAGTTGAACATTTTCATGAAGAAATTCGGCTTCAAAAAAGTTGAAAATTTTCATGAAGAAATTCGGCTTCAAAAAAGTTGAAAATTTTCATGAAGTATTTGGGCTTCAAAAAAGTTGAAAATTTTCATGAATTATTTGGGCTTCAAAAAAGTTGAAAATTTTCATGAAGAAATTCGGCTTCAAAAAAGTTTTCGCAAGGGGGGGGTGTTTCGTCTTTTTTCAACTTTTTCGTAAGAGGGGGGTGTTTCTTCTTTTTTCAACTTTTTCGTAAGAGGGGGTGTTTCGTCTTTTTTCAACTTTTTCGTGAGGGGGGTTGGTCAATTGAAAATATTCATGAAGAAATTCGGCTTCAAAAGTTGAAAATTTTCATGAAGTATTTGGGCTTCAAAAAAGTTTAAAATTTTCATGAAGAAATTCGGCTTCAAAAAAGTTTAAAATTTTCATGAAGAAATTCAGCTTCAAAAAAGTTGAAAATTTTCATGAAGAAATTCGGCTTCAAAAAAGTTGAAAATTTTCATGAAGTATTTGGGCTTGAAAATTTTTGTAAATTTTCATGAAGAAATTCGGCTTCAAAAAAGTTGAAAATTTTCATGAAGAAATTCAGCTTCAAAAACGTTTTCGCAAGGGGGGGGGGTGTTTCGTCTTTTTACAACTTTTTCGTAAGAGGGGGGTGTTTCGTCTTTTTTCAACTTTTTTGTAAGAGGGGGGTGTTTTGTCTTTTTTCAACTTTTTCGTGAGGGGGGTGGGTCAATTGAAAATATTCATGAAGAAATTTGGCTTCAAAAGTTGAAAATTTTCATGATGTATTTGGGCTTCAAAAAAGTTTAAAATTTTCATGAAGAAATTCGGCTTCAAAAAAGTTTAAAATTTTCATCAAAAAATTCAGCTTCAAAAAAGTTGAAAATTTTCATGAAGAAATTCGGCTTCAAAAAAGTTGAAAATTTTCATGAAGAAATTCGGCTTCAAAAAAGTTGAAAATTTTCATGAAGTATTTGGGCTTCAAAAAAGTTGAAAATTTTCATGAAGAAATTCGGCTTCAAAAAAGTTTAAAATTTTCATGAAGAAATTCGGCTTCAAAAAAGTTTAAAACTTTCATGAAGAAATTCTGCTTCAAAAAAGTTAAAAATTTTCATGAAGAAATTCGGCTTCAAAAAAGTTGAAATTTTTCATGAAGTATTTGGGCTTCAAAAAAGTTGAAAATTTTCATGAAGAAATTCGGCTTCAAAAAAGTTGAAAATTTTCATGTAGTATTTGGTCTTCAAAAAAGTTGAAAATTTTCATGAAGTATTTGGGCTTCAAAAATGTTTTAAATTTTCATGAAGAAATTCGGCTTCAAAAAAGTTGAAATTTTTCATGAAGTATTTGGGCTTCAAAAAAGTTGAAAATTTTCATGAAGAAATTCGGCTTCAAAAAATTTGAAAATTTTCATGTAGTATTTGGGCTTCAAAAAAGTTGAAAATTTTCATGAAGAAATTCGGATTCAAAAAAGTTTAAAATTTTCATGAAAAAATTCAGCTTCAAAAAAGTTGAAAATTTTCATGAAGAAATTCGGCTTCAAAAAAGTTGAAAATTTTCATGAAGAAATTCGGCTTCAAAAAAGTTGAAAATTTTCATGAAGTATTTGGGCTTCAAAAAAGTTGAAAATTTTCATGAAGAAATTCGGCTTCAAAAAAGTTTTCGCAAGGGGGGGGTGTTTCGTCTTTTTTCAACTTTTTCGTAAGAGGGGGGTGTTTTGTCTTTTTTCAACTTTTTCGTGAGGGGGTGGGTCAATTGAAAATATTCATGAAGAAATTCGGCTTCAAAAAAGTTGAAAATTTTCATGAAGTATTTGGGCTTCAAAAAAGTTGAAAATATTCATGAAGAAATTCGTCTTCAAAAAAGTTTAAAATTTTCATGAAGAAATTCGGCTTCAAAAAAGTTTAAAATTTTCATGAAGAAATTCAGCTTCAAAAAAGTTTAAAATTTTCATGAAGAAATTCGGCTTCAAAAAAGTTGAAAATTTTCATGAAGTATTTGGGCTTCAAAAAAGTTGAAAATTTTCATGAAGAAATTCGGCTTCAAAAAAGTTTTCGCAAGGGGGGGGTTTCGTCTTTTTTCAACTTTTTCGTAAGGGGGGGGTGTTTTGTCTTTTTTCAACTTTTTCGTGAGGGGGTGGGTCAATTGAAAATATTCATGAAGAAATTCGGCTTCAAAAAAGTTGAAAATTTTCATGAAGTATTTGGGCTTCAAAAAAGTTTAAAATTTTCATGATGAAATTCGGCTTCAAAAAGGTTGAAAATTTTCATGAAGTATTTGGGCTTCAAAAAAGTTTAAAATTTTCATGAAGAAATTCAGCTTCAAAAAAGTTGAAAATTTTCATGAAGAAATTCGGCTTCAAAAAAGTTTAAAATTTTCATGAAGAAATTCAGCTTCAAAAAAGTTTTCACAAGGGGGGGTGTTTCGTCTTTTTTCAACTTTTTCGTAAGGGGGGGGTGTTTTGTCTTTTTTCAACTTTTTCGTAAGGGGGGGGTGTTTCGTCTTTTTTCAACTTTTTCGTAAGAGGGGGGTGTTTCGTCTTTTTTCAACTTTTTCGTGAGGGGGGTGGGTCAATTGAAAATATTCATGAAGAAATTCGGCTTCAAAAAAGTTGAAAATTTTCATGAAGTATTTGGGCTTCAAAAAAGTTTAAAATTTTCATGATGAAATTTGGCTTCAAAAAGGTTGAAAATTTTCATGAAGTAT
The DNA here is from genome assembly GCF_963584025.1 of Labrus mixtus. Lineage (NCBI taxonomy): Eukaryota > Metazoa > Chordata > Actinopteri > Labriformes > Labridae > Labrus > Labrus mixtus. The sequence continues at coordinate 442,079 of NW_026870219.1, forward strand.
TTGGGCTTCAAAAAAGTTGAAAATATTCATGAAGAAATTCGGCTTCAAAAAAGTTGAAAATTTTCATGAAGTATTTGTGCTTGAAATTTTTTTTAAATTTTTAATGAAGAAATTCAGCTTCAAGAAAGTTTAAAATTTTCATGAAGAAATTCGGCTTCAAAAAAGTTGAAAATTTTCATGAAGTATTTGGGCTTCAAAAAAGTTTAAAATTTTCATGACGAAATTCGGCTTCAAAAAAGTTTTCGCAAGGGGGGGGTGTTTCGTCTTTTTTCAACTTTTTCGTAAAGGGGGGGTGTTTCGTCTTTTTTCAACTTTTTCGTAAGAGGGGGGTGTTTCGTTTTTTTTCAACTTTTTCGTGAGGGGGGTGGGTCAATTGAAAGTATTCATGAAGAAATTCAGCTTCAAAAAAGTTGAAAATTTTCATAAAGTATTTGGGCTTCAAAATTTTTTTTAATTTTCATGAAGAAATTCGGCTTCAAAAAAGTTGAAAATTTTCATGAAGAAATTCGGCTTCAAAAAAGTTGAAAATTTTCATGAAGAAATTCGGCTTCAAAAAAGTTGAAAATTTTCATGAAGTATTTGGGCTTCAAAAAAGTTGAAAATTTTCATGAAGAAATTCGGCTTCAAAAAAGTTTTCGCAAGGGGGGGGTGTTTCGTCTTTTTTCAACTTTTTCGTAAGAGGGGGGTGTTTCGTCTTTTTTCAACTTTTTCGTAAGAGGGGGTGTTTCGTCTTTTTTCAACTTTTTCGTGAGGGGGGTTGGTCAATTGAAAATATTCATGAAGAAATTCGGCTTCAAAAAAGTTGAAAATTTTCATGAAGTATTTGGGCTTCAAAAAAGTTTAAAATTTTCATGACGAAATTCGGCTTCAAAAAAGTTTTCGCAAGGGGGGGGTGTTTCGTCTTTTTTCAACTTTTTCGTAAGGGGGGGGTGTTTCGTCTTTTTTCAACTTTTTCGTAAGAGGGGGGTGTTTCGTTTTTTTTCAACTTTTTCGTGAGGGGGGTGGGTCAATTGAAAGTATTCATGAAGAAATTCAGCTTCAAAAAAGTTGAAAATTTTCATAAAGTATTTGGGCTTCAAAATTTTTTTTAATTTTCATGAAGAAATTCGGCTTCAAAAAAGTTGAAAATTTTCATGAAGAAATTCGGCTTCAAAAAAGTTGAAAATTTTCATGAAGAAATTCGGCTTCAAAAAAGTTGAAAATTTTCATGAAGTATTTGGGCTTCAAAAAAGTTGAAAATTTTCATGAAGAAATTCGGCTTCAAAAAAGTTTTCGCAAGGGGGGGGTGTTTCGTCTTTTTTCAACTTTTTCGTAAGAGGGGGGTGTTTCGTCTTTTTTCAACTTTTTCGTAAGAGGGGGTGTTTCGTCTTTTTTCAACTTTTTCGTGAGGGGGGTTGGTCAATTGAAAATATTCATGAAGAAATTCGGCTTCAAAAGTTGAAAATTTTCATGAAGTATTTGGGCTTCAAAAAAGTTTAAAATTTTCATGAAGAAATTCGGCTTCAAAAAAGTTTAAAATTTTCATGAAGAAATTCAGCTTCAAAAAAGTTGAAAATTTTCATGAAGAAATTCGGCTTCAAAAAAGTTGAAAATTTTCATGAAGAAATTCGGCTTCAAAAACGTTTTCGCAAGGGGGGGGGTGTTTCGTCTTTTTACAACTTTTTCGTAAGAGGGGGGTGTTTCGTCTTTTTTCAACTTTTTCGTAAGACGGGGGTGTTTTGTCTTTTTTCAACTTTTTCGTGAGGGGGGTGGGTCAATTGAAAATATTCATGAAGAAATTTGGCTTCAAAAGTTGAAAATTTTCATGAAGTATTTGGGCTTCAAAAAAGTTTAAAATTTTCATGAAGAAATTCAGCTTCAAAAAAGTTGAAAATTTTCATGAAGAAATTCGGCTTCAAAAAAGTTGAAAATTTTCATGAAGAAATTCGGCTTCAAAAAAGTTGAAAATTTTCATGAAGTATTTGGGCTTCAAAAAAGTTGAAAATTTTCATGAAGAAATTCGGCTTCAAAAAAGTTTTCGCAAGGGGGGGGTGTTTCGTCTTTTTTCAACTTTTTCGTAAGGGGGGGGGTGTTTCGTCTTTTTTCAACTTTTTCGTAAGAGGGGGGTGTTTTGTCTTTTTTCAACTTTTTCGTGAGGGGGTGGGTCAATTGAAAATATTCATGAAGAAATTCGGCTTCAAAAAAGTTTTCGCAAGGGGGGGTGTTTTGTCTTTTTTCAACTTTTTCGTAAGGTGGGGGTGTTTCGTCTTTTTTCAATTTTTTCGTAAGAGGGGGGTGTTTCGTCTTTTTTCAACTTTTTCGTGAGGGGGGGGTGGGTCAATTGAAAATATTCATGAAGAAATTCGGCTTCAAAAAAGTTGAAAATTTTCATGAAGTATTTGGGCTTCAAGAAAAGTTTAAAATTTTCATGAAGAAATTCGGCTTCAAAAAAGTTTAAAATTTTCATGAAGTATTTCGGCTTCAAAAAAGTTTAAAATATTCATGAAGAAATTCGTCTTCAAAAAAGTTGAAAATTTTCATGAAGTATTTGGGCTTCAAAAATGTTTTAAATTTTCATGAAGAAATTCGGCTTCAAAAAAGTTTAAAATTTTCATGAGGAAATTCGGCTTCAAAAAAGTTTAAAACTTTCATGAAGAAATTCGGCTTCAAAAAAGTTAAAAATTTTCATGAAGAAATTCGGCTTCAAATAATTTGAAAATTTTCATGAAGTATTTGGGCTTCAAAAAAGTTTAAAATTTTCATGATGAAATTCGGCTTCAAAAAGGTTGAAAATTTTCATGAAGTATTTGGGCTTCAAAAAAGTTGAAAATTTTCATGAAGAAATTCGGCTTCAAAAAAGTTGAAAATTTTCATGAAGTATTTGGGCTTCAAAAAAGTTGAAAATTTTCATGAAGAAATTCGGCTTCAAAAAAGTTTTCACAAGGGGGGGGTGTTTCGTCTTTTTTCAACTTTTTCGTAAGAGGGGGGTGTTTCGTCTTTTTTCAACTTTTTCGTGACGGGGGTGGGTCAATTGAAAAAATTCATGAAGAAATTCGGCTTCAAAAAAGTTGAAAATTTTCATGAAGTATTTGGGCTTCAAAAAAGTTTAAAATTTTCATGATGAAATTTGGCTTCAAAAAGGTTGAAAATTTTCATGAAGTATTTGGGCTTCAAAAAAGTTGAAAATATTCATGAAGAAATTCGGCTTCAAAAAAGTTGAAAATTTTCATGAAGTATTTGTGCTTGAAATTTTTTTTAAATTTTCATGAAGAAATTCAGCTTCAAAAAAGTTTAACATTTTCATGAAGAAATTCGGCTTCAAAAAAGATGAAAATTTTCATGAAGTATTTGGGCTTCAAAAAAGTTGAAAATTTTCATGAAGTATTTGGGCTTCAAAAAAGTTTAAAATTTTCATGATGAAATTCGGCTTCAAAAAGGTTGAAAATTTTCATGAAGTATTTGGGCTTCAAAAAAGTTGAAAATTTTCATGAAGAAATTCGGCTTCAAAAAAGTTGAAAATTTTCATGAAGTATTTGGGCTTCAAAAAAGTTGAAAATTTTCATGAAGAAATTCGGCTTCAAAAAAGTTTTCACAAGGGGGGGGGTGTTTCGTCTTTTTTCAACTTTTTCGTAAGGGGGGGGTGTTTTGTCTTTTTTCAACTTTTTCGTAAGGGGGGGTGTTTCGTCTTTTTTCAACTTTTTCGTAAGAGGGGGGTGTTTCGTCTTTTTTCAACTTTTTCGTGAGGGGGGTGGGTCAATTGAAAATATTCATGAAGAAATTTGGCTTCAAAAAAGTTGAAAATTTTCATGAAGTATTTGGGCTTCAAAAAAGTTTAAAATTTTCATGATGAAATTTGGCTTCAAAAATGTTGAAAATTTTCATGAAGTATTTGGGCTTCAAAAAAGTTGAAAATATTCATGAAGAAATTCGGCTTCAAAAAAGTTGAAAATTTTCATGAAGTATTTGGGCTTGAAATTTTTTTTAAATTTTCATGAAGAAATTCAGCTTCAAAAAAGTTTAAAATTTTCATGAAGAAATTCGGCTTCAAAAAAGTTGAAAATTTTCATGAAGTATTTGGGCTTCAAAAAAGTTGAAAATTTTCATGAAGAAATTCGGCTTCAAAAAAGTTTTCGCAAGGGGGGGGTGTTTCGTCTTTTTTCAACTTTTTCGTAAGAGGGGGGTGTTTCGTCTTTTTTCGACTTTTTCGTAAGAGGGGGTGTTTCGTCTTTTTTCAACTTTTTCGTGAGGGGGGTTGGTCAATTGAAAATATTCATGAAGAAATTCGGCTTCAAAAGTTGAAAATTTTCATGAAGTATTTGGGCTTGAAAATTTTTGTAAATTTTCATGAGGAAATTCGGCTTCAAAAAAGTTGAAAATTTTCATGAAGAAATTCGGCTTCAAAAACGTTTTCGCAAGGGGGGGGGTGTTTCGTCTTTTTTCAACTTTTTCGTGAGAGGGGGGTGTTTCGTCTTTTTTCAACTTTTTCGTAAGAGGGGGGTGTTTTGTCTTTTTTCAACTTTTTCGTGAGGGGGGTGGGTCAATTGAAAATATTCATGAAGAAATTTGGCTTCAAAAGTTGAAAATTTTCATAAAGTATTTGGGCTTCAAAAAAGTTTAAAATTTTCATGAAGAAATTCGGCTTCAAAAAAGTTGAAAATTTTCATGAAGAAATTCGGCTTCAAAAAAGTTGAAAATTTTCATGAAGTATTTGGGCTTCAAAAAAGTTGAAAATTTTCATGAAGAAATTCGGCTTCAAAAAAGTTTTCGCAAGGGGGGGGTGTTTCGTCTTTTTTCAACTTTTTCGTAGGGGGGGGGTGTTTCGTCTTTTTTCAACTTTTTCGTAAGAGGGGGGTGTTTCGTCTTTTTTCAACTTTTTCGTGAGGGGGGTGGGTCAATTGAAAGTATTCATGAAGAAATTCAGCTTCAAAAAAGTTGAAAATTTTCATAAAGTATTTGGGCTTAAATTTTTTTTTTAATTTTCATGAAGAAATTCGGCTTCAAAAAAGTTGAAAATTTTCATGAAGAAATTCGGCTTCAAAAAAGTTGAAAATTTTCATGAAGTATTTGGGCTTCAAAAAAGTTGAAAATTTTCATGAAGAAATTCGGCTTCAAAAAAGTTTTCGCAAGGGGGGGGTGTTTCGTCTTTTTTCAACTTTTTCGTAAGAGGGGGGTGTTTCGTCTTTTTTCAACTTTTTCGTAAGAGGGGGTGTTTCGTCTTTTTTCAACTTTTTCGTGAGGGGGGTTGGTCAATTGAAAATATTCATGAAGAAATTCGGCTTCAAAAGTTTAAAATTTTCATGAAGTATTTGGGCTTCAAAAAAGTTTAAAATTTTCATGAAGAAATTCGGCTTCAAAAAAGTTAAAAGTTTTCATGAAGAAATTCGGCTTCAAAAAAGTTGAAAATTTTCATGAAGAAATTCGGCTTCAAAAAAGTTGAAAATTTTCATGAAGTATTTGGGCTTCAAAAAAGTTGAAAATTTTCATGGAGAAATTCGGCTTCAAAAAAGTTTTCGCAAGGGGGGGGTGTTTTGTCTTTTTTCAACTTTTTCGTGAGGGGGTGGGTCAATTGAAAATATTCATGAAGAAATTCAGCTTCAAAAAAGTTGAAAATTTTCATAAAGTATTTGGGCTTCAAAATTTTTTTTAATTTTCATGGAGAAATTCGGCTTCAAAAAAGTTGAAAATTTTCATGAAGAAATTCGGCTTCAAAAAAGTTGAAAATTTTCATGAAGTATTTGGGCTTCAAAAAAGTTGAAAATTTTCATGAAGAAATTCGGCTTCAAAAAAGTTTTCGCAAGGGGGGGGTGTTTCGTCTTTTTTCAACTTTTTCGTAAGAGGGGGGTGTTTCGTCTTTTTTCAACTTTTTCGTAAGAGGGGGGTGTTTTGTCTTTTTTCAACTTTTTCATGAAGGGGGTGGGTCAATTGAAAATATTCATGAAGAAATTTGGCTTCAAAAGTTGAAAATTTTGATGAAGTATTTGGGCTTCAAAAAAGTTTAAAATTTTCATGAAGAAATTCGGCTTCAAAAAAGTTTAAAATTTTCGTGAAGAAATTCAGCTTCAAAAAAGTTGAAAATTTTCATGAAGAAATTCGGCTTCAAAAAAGTTGAAAATTTTCATGAAGAAATTCAGCTTCAAAAAAGTTGAAAATTTTCATGAAGAAATTCGGCTTCAAAAAAGTTGAAAATTTTCATGAAGTATTTGGGTTTGAAAATTTTTGTAAATTTTCATGAAGAAATTCGGCTTCAAAAAAGTTGAAAATTTTCATGAAGAAATTCGGCTTCAAAAAAGTTTAAAATTTTCATGAAGAAATTCGGCTTCAAAAAAGTTGAAAATTTTCATGAAGTATTTGGGCTTGAAAATTTTTGTAAATTTTCATGAAGAAATTCGGCTTCAAAAAAGTTGAAAATTTTCATGAAGAAATTCGGCTTCAAAAAAGTTTAAAATTTTCATGAAGAAATTCAGCTTCAAAAAAGTTGAAAATTTTCATGAAGAAATTCGGCTTCAAAAAAGTTGAAATTTTTCATGAAGTATTTGGGCTTCAAAAAAGTTGAAAATTTTCATGAAGAAATTCGACTTCAAAAAAGTTGAAATTTTTCATGAAGTATTTGGGTTTCAAAAAAGTTGAAAATTTTCATGAAGAAATTCGGCTTCAAAAAAGTTGAAAATTTTCATGAAGTATTTGGGCTTCAAAAAAGTTGAAAATTTTCATGAAGAAATTCGGCTTCAAAAAAGTTTTCGCAAGGAGGGGGTGTTTCGTCTTTTTTTCAACTTTTTCGTAAGAGGGGGGTGTTTCGTCTTTTTTCAACTTTTTCGTAAGAGGGGGGTGTTTCGTCTTTTTTCAACTTTTTCGTGAGGGGGGTGGGTCAATTGAAAATATTCATGAAGAAATTCGGCTTCAAAAGTTGAAAATTTTCATGAAGTATTTGGGCTTCAAAAAAGTTTAAAATTTTCATGAAGAAATTCGGCTTCAAAAAAGTTTAAAATTTTCATGAAAAAATTCAGCTTCAAAAAAGTTGAAAATTTTCATGAAGAAATTCGGCTTCAAAAAAGTTGAAAATTTTCATGAAGTATTTGGGCTTGAAAATTTTTGTAAATTTTCATGAAGAAATTCGGCTTCAAAAAAGTTGAAAATTTTCATGAAGAAATTCGGCTTCAAAAAAGTTTAAAATTTTCATGAAGAAATTCAGCTTCAAAAAAGTTGAAAATTTTCATGAAGAAATTCGGCTTTAAAAAAGTTGAAAATTTTCATGAAGTATTTGGGTTTGAAAATTTTTGTAAATTTTCATGAAGAAATTCGGCTTCAAAAAAGTTGAAAATTTTCATGAAGAAATTCGGCTTCAAAAAAGTTGAAAATTTTCATTAAGAAATTCGGATTCAAAAAAGTTAAAAATTTTCATGAAGAAATTCGGCTTCAAAAAAGTTGAAAATTTTCATGAAGAAATTCGGCTTCAAAAAAGTTTTCGCAAGGGGGGGTGTTTCGTCTTTTTTCAACTTTTTCGTGAGGGGGGGGTGTTTCGTCTTTTTTCAACTTTTTCATAAGAGGGGGGTGTTTCGTCTTTTTTCAACTTTTTCGTGAGGGGGGTGGGTCAATTGAAAGTATTCATGAAGAAATTTAGCTTCAAAAAAGTTTTAAATTTTCATGAAGTATTTGGGCTTCAAAATTTTTTTTAATTTTCATGAAGAAATTCGGCTTCAAAAAAGTTTAAAATTTTCATGAAGAAATTCGGCTTCAAAAAAGTTTAAAATTTTCATGAAGAAATTCGGCTTCAAAAAAGTTTAAAATTTTCATGAAGAAATTCAGCTTCAAAAAAGTTGAAAATTTTCATGAAGAAATTCGGCTTCAAAAAAGTTGAAAATTTTCATGAAGTATTTGGGCTTGAAAATTTTTGTAAATTTTCATGAAGAAATTCGGCTTCAAAAAAGTTGAAAATTTTCATGAAGAAATTCGGCTTCAAAAAAGTTTAAAATTTTCATGAAGAAATTCAGCTTCAAAAAAGTTGAAAATTTTCATGAAGAAATTCGGCTTCAAAAAAGTTGAAATTTTTCATGAAGTATTTGGGCTTCAAAAAAGTTGAAAATTTTCATGAAGTATTTGGGCTTCAAAAAAGTTGAAAATTTTCATGAAGAAATTCGGCTTCAAAAAAGTTGAAAATTTTCATGAAGTATTTGGGCTTCAAAAAAGTTGAAAATTTTCATGAAGAAATTCGGCTTCAAAAAAGTTTTCGCAAGGAGGGGGTGTTTCGTCTTTTTTTCAACTTTTTCGTAAGAGGGGGGTGTTTCGTCTTTTTTCAACTTTTTCGTAAGAGGGGGGTGTTTCGTCTTTTTTCAACTTTTTCGTGAGGGGGGTGGGTCAATTGAAAATATTCATGAAGAAATTCGGCTTCAAAAGTTGAAAATTTTCATGAAGTATTTGGGCTTCAAAAAAGTTTAAAATTTTCATGAAGAAATTCGGCTTCAAAAAAGTTTAAAATTTTCATGAAGAAATTCAGCTTCAAAAAAGTTGAAAATTTTCATGAAGAAATTCGGCTTCAAAAAAGTTGAAAATTTTCATGAAGTATTTGGGCTTGAAAATTTTTGTAAATTTTCATGAAGAAATTCGGCTTCAAAAAAGTTGAAAATTTTCATGAAGAAATTCGGCTTCAAAAAAGTTTAAAATTTTCATGAAGAAATTCAGCTTCAAAAAAGTTGAAAATTTTCATGAAGAAATTCGGCTTCAAAAAAGTTGAAAATTTTCATGAAGTATTTGGGTTTGAAATTTTTTGTAAATTTTCATGAAGAAATTCGGCTTCAAAAAAGTTGAAAATTTTCATGAAGAAATTCGGCTTCAAAAAAGTTGAAAATTTTCATTAAGAAATTCGGATTCAAAAAAGTTAAAAATTTTCATGAAGAAATTCGGCTTCAAAAAAGTTGAAAATTTTCATGAAGAAATTCGGCTTCAAAAAAGTTGAAATTTTTCATGAAGTATTTGGGCTTCAAAAAAGTTGAAAATTTTCATGAAGAAATTCGGCTTCAAAAAAGTTTTCGCAAGGAGGGGGTGTTTCGTCTTTTTTTCAACTTTTTCGTAAGAGGGGGGTGTTTCGTCTTTTTTCAACTTTTTCGTAAGAGGGGGGTGTTTCGTCTTTTTTCAACTTTTTCGTGAGGGGGGTGGGTCAATTGAAAATATTCATGAAGAAATTCGGCTTCAAAAGTTGAAAGTTTTCATGAAGTATTTGGGCTTCAAAAAAGTTTAAAATTTTCATGAAGAAATTCGGCTTCAAAAAAGTTTAAAATTTTCATGAAGAAATTCAGCTTCAAAAAAGTTGAAAATTTTCATGAAGAAATTCGGCTTCAAAAAAGTTGAAAATTTTCATGAAGTATTTGGGCTTGAAAATTTTTGTAAATTTTCATGAAGAAATTCGGCTTCAAAAAAGTTGAAAATTTTCATGAAGAAATTCGGCTTCAAAAAAGTTTAAAATTTTCATGAAGAAATTCAGCTTCAAAAAAGTTGAAAATTTTCATGAAGAAATTCGGCTTTAAAAAAGTTGAAAATTTTCATGAAGTATTTGGGTTTGAAAATTTTTGTAAATTTTCATGAAGAAATTCGGCTTCAAAAAAGTTGAAAATTTTCATGAAGAAATTCGGCTTCAAAAAAGTTGAAAATTTTCATTAAGAAATTCGGATTCAAAAAAGTTAAAAATTTTCATGAAGAAATTCGGCTTCAAAAAAGTTGAAAATTTTCATGAAGAAATTCGGCTTCAAAAAAGTTTTCGCAAGGGGGGGTGTTTCGTCTTTTTTCAACTTTTTCGTGAGGGGGGGGTGTTTCGTCTTTTTTCAACTTTTTCATAAGAGGGGGGTGTTTCGTCTTTTTTCAACTTTTTCGTGAGGGGGGTGGGTCAATTGAAAGTATTCATGAAGAAATTTAGCTTCAAAAAAGTTTTAAATTTTCATGAAGTATTTGGGCTTCAAAATTTTTTTTAATTTTCATGAAGAAATTCGGCTTCAAAAAAGTTTAAAATTTTCATGAAGAAATTCGGCTTCAAAAAAGTTTAAAATTTTCATGAAGAAATTCGGCTTCAAAAAAGTTTAAAATTTTCATGAAGAAATTCAGCTTCAAAAAAGTTGAAAATTTTCATGAAGAAATTCGGCTTCAAAAAAGTTGAAAATTTTCATGAAGTATTTGGGCTTGAAAATTTTTGTAAATTTTCATGAAGAAATTCGGCTTCAAAAAAGTTGAAAATTTTCATGAAGAAATTCGGCTTCAAAAAAGTTTAAAATTTTCATGAAGAAATTCAGCTTCAAAAAAGTTGAAAATTTTCATGAAGAAATTCGGCTTCAAAAAAGTTGAAATTTTTCATGAAGTATTTGGGCTTCAAAAAAGTTGAAAATTTTCATGAAGTATTTGGGCTTCAAAAAAGTTGAAAATTTTCATGAAGAAATTCGGCTTCAAAAAAGTTGAAAATTTTCATGAAGTATTTGGGCTTCAAAAAAGTTGAAAATTTTCATGAAGAAATTCGGCTTCAAAAAAGTTTTCGCAAGGAGGGGGTGTTTCGTCTTTTTTTCAACTTTTTCGTAAGAGGGGGGTGTTTCGTCTTTTTTCAACTTTTTCGTAAGAGGGGGGTGTTTCGTCTTTTTTCAACTTTTTCGTGAGGGGGGTGGGTCAATTGAAAATATTCATGAAGAAATTCGGCTTCAAAAGTTGAAAATTTTCATGAAGTATTTGGGCTTCAAAAAAGTTTAAAATTTTCATGAAGAAATTCGGCTTCAAAAAAGTTTAAAATTTTCATGAAGAAATTCAGCTTCAAAAAAGTTGAAAATTTTCATGAAGAAATTCGGCTTCAAAAAAGTTGAAAATTTTCATGAAGTATTTGGGCTTGAAAATTTTTGTAAATTTTCATGAAGAAATTCGGCTTCAAAAAAGTTGAAAATTTTCATGAAGAAATTCGGCTTCAAAAAAGTTTAAAATTTTCATGAAGAAATTCAGCTTCAAAAAAGTTGAAAATTTTCATGAAGAAATTCGGCTTCAAAAAAGTTGAAAATTTTCATGAAGTATTTGGGTTTGAAAATTTTTGTAAATTTTCATGAAGAAATTCGGCTTCAAAAAAGTTGAAAATTTTCATGAAGAAATTCGGCTTCAAAAAAGTTGAAAATTTTCATTAAGAAATTCGGATTCAAAAAAGTTAAAAATTTTCATGAAGAAATTCGGCTTCAAAAAAGTTGAAAATTTTCATGAAGAAATTCGGCTTCAAAAAAGTTGAAATTTTTCATGAAGTATTTGGGCTTCAAAAAAGTTGAAAATTTTCATGAAGAAATTCGGCTTCAAAAAAGTTGAACATTTTCATGAAGTATTTGGGCTTCAAAAAAGTTGAAAATTTTCATGAAGAAATTCGGCTTCAAAAAAGTTTTCGCAAGGAGGGGGTGTTTCGTCTTTTTTTCAACTTTTTCGTAAGAGGGGGTGTTTCGTCTTTTTTCAACTTTTTCGTGAGGGGGGTGGGTCAATTGAAAATATTCATGAAGAAATTCGGCTTCAAAAGTTGAAAATTTTCATGAAGTATTTGGGCTTCAAAAAAGTTTAAAATTTTCATGAAGAAATTCGGCTTCAAAAAAGTTTAAAATTTTCATGAAGAAATTCAGCTTCAAAAAAGTTGAAAATTTTCATGAAGAAATTCGGCTTCAAAAAAGTTGAAAATTTTCATGAAGTATTTGGGCTTGAAAATTTTTGTAAATTTTCATGAAGAAATTCGGCTTCAAAAAAGTTGAAAATTTTCATGAAGAAATTCGGCTTCAAAAAAGTTTAAAATTTTCATGAAGAAATTCAGCTTCAAAAAAGTTGAAAATTTTCATGAAGAAATTCGGCTTCAAAAAAGTTGAAAATTTTCATGAAGTATTTGGGTTTGAAAATTTTTGTAAATTTTCATGAAGAAATTCGGCTTCAAAAAAGTTGAAAATTTTCATGAAGAAATTCGGCTTCAAAAAAGTTGAAAATTTTCATTAAGAAATTCGGATTCAAAAAAGTTAAAAATTTTCATGAAGAAATTCGGCTTCAAAAAAGTTGAAAATTTTCATGAAGAAATTCGGCTTCAAAAAAGTTTTCGCAAGGGGGGGTGTTTCGTCTTTTTTCAACTTTTTCGTAAGGGGGGGGTGTTTCGTCTTTTTTCAACTTTTTCATAAGAGGGGGGTGTTTCGTCTTTTTTCAACTTTTTCGTGAGGGGGGTGGGTCAATTGAAAGTATTCATGAAGAAATTTAGCTTCAAAAAAGTTTTAAATTTTCATGAAGTATTTGGGCTTCAAAATTTTTTTTAATTTTCATGAAGAAATTCGGCTTCAAAAAAGTTTAAAATTTTCATGAAGAAATTCGGCTTCAAAAAAGTTTAAAATTTTCATGAAGAAATTCGGCTTCAAAAAAGTTTAAAATTTTCATGAAGAAATTCAGCTTCAAAAAAGTTGAAAATTTTCATGAAGAAATTCGGCTTCAAAAAAGTTGAAAATTTTCATGAAGTATTTGGGCTTGAAAATTTTTGTAAATTTTCATGAAGAAATTCGGCTTCAAAAAAGTTGAAAATTTTCATGAAGAAATTCGGCTTCAAAAAAGTTTAAAATTTTCATGAAGAAATTCAGCTTCAAAAAAGTTGAAAATTTTCATGAAGAAATTCGGCTTCAAAAAAGTTGAAAATTTTCATGAAGTATTTGGGTTTGAAAATTTTTGTAAATTTTCATGAAGAAATTCGGCTTCAAAAAAGTTGAAAATTTTCATGAAGAAATTCGGCTTCAAAAAAGTTGAAAATTTTCATTAAGAAATTCGGATTCAAAAAAGTTAAAAATTTTCATGAAGAAATTCGGCTTCAAAAAAGTTGAAAATTTTCATGAAGAAATTCGGCTTCAAAAAAGTTTTCGCAAGGGGGGGTGTTTCGTCTTTTTTCAACTTTTTCGTAAGGGGGGGGTGTTTCGTCTTTTTTCAACTTTTTCATAAGAGGGGGGTGTTTCGTCTTTTTTCAACTTTTTCGTGAGGGGGGTGGGTCAATTGAAAGTATTCATGAAGAAATTTAGCTTCAAAAAAGTTTTAAATTTTCATGAAGTATTTGGGCTTCAAAAATTTTTTTAATTTTCATGAAGAAATTCGGCTTCAAAAAAGTTTAAAATTTTCATGAAGAAATTCGGCTTCAAAAAAGTTTAAAATTTTCATGAAGAAATTCGGCTTCAAAAAAGTTTAAAATTTTCATGAAGAAATTCAGCTTCAAAAAAGTTGAAAATTTTCATGAAGAAATTCGGCTTCAAAAAAGTTGAAAATTTTCATGAAGTATTTGGGCTTAAAAATTTTTGTAAATTTTCATGAAGAAATTCGGCTTCAAAAAAGTTGAAAATTTTCATGAAGAAATTCGGCTTCAAAAAAGTTTAAAATTTTCATGAAGAAATTCAGCTTCAAAAAAGTTGAAAATTTTCATGAAGAAATTCGGCTTCAAAAAAGTTGAAAATTTTCATGAAGTATTTGGGTTTGAAAATTTTTGTAAATTTTCAGGAAGAAATTCGGCTTCAAAAAAGTTGAAAATTTTCATGAAGAAATTCGGCTTCAAAAAAGTTTTCGCAAGTGGGGGGTGTTTCTTCTTTTTTCAAATTTTTCGTGAGGGGGGGTGGGTCAATTGAAAATATTCATGAAGAAATTCAGCTTCAAAAAAGTTGAAAATTTTCATGAAGCATTTGGGCTTCAAAAAAGTTGAAAATTTTCATGAAGAAATTCGGCTTCAAAAAAGTTATCGCAAGGGGGGGGTGTTTCGTCTTTTTTCTACTTTTTCGGAAGGGGGGGGTGTTTCTTCTATTTTCAACTTTTTCGTAAGGGGGGGGTGTTTCGTCTTTTTTCAAATTTTTCGTGAGGGGGGGTGGGTCAATTGAAAATATTCATGAAGATATTCGGCTTCAAAAAAGTTGAAAATTTTCATGAAGCATTTGGGCTTCAAAAAAGTTGAAAATTTTCATTAAGAAATTCGGATTCAAAAAAGTTAAAAATTTTCATGAAGAAATTCGGCTTCAAAAAAGTTTAAAATTTTCATGAAGTATTTGGGCTTGAAAATTTTTGTAAATTTTCATGAAGAAATTCGGCTTCAAAAAAGTTGACAATTTTCATGAAGAAATTCGGCTTCAAAAAAGTTTTCGCAAGGGGGGGGTGTTTCGTCTTTTTTCAACTTTTTGTTAGTGGGGGGTGTTTCGTCTTTTTTCAACTTTTTCGTAAGAGGGGTGTGTTTCGTCTTTTTTCAACTTTTTCGTGAGGGGGTTGGTCAATTGAAAATATTCATGAAGAAATTTGGCTTCAAAAAAGATGAAAATTTTCATGAAGTATTTGGGCTTCAAAAAAGTTGAAAATTTTCATGAAGAAATTCGGCTTCAAAAAAGTTTTCGCAAGGGGGAGGTGTTTCGTCTTTTTTCAACTTTTTCGTGAGGGGGGGTGGGTCAATTGAAAATATTCATGAAGAAATTCGGCTTCAAAAAAGTTGAAAATTTTCATGAAGTATTTGGGCTTCAAAAAAGTTTAAAATTTTCATGAAGAAATTCGGCTTCAAAAAAGTTGAAAATTTTCATGAAGTATTTGGGCTTCAAAAAAGTTTAAAATATTCATGAAGAAATTCTGCTTCAAAAAAGTTGAAAATTTTCATGAAGTATTTCGGCTTCAAAAATGTTTTAAATTTTCATGAAGAAATTCGGCTTCAAAAACTTTAAAATTTTCATGAAGAAATTCGGCTTCAAAAAAGTTGAAATTTTTCATGAAGTATTTGGGCTTCAAAAAAGTTGAAAATTTTCATGAAGAAATTCGGCTTCAAAAAAGTTTAAAATTTTCATGAAGAAATTCGGCTTCAAAAAAGTTTAAAATTTTCATGAAGAAATTCGGCTTCAAAAAAGTTTAAAATTTTCATGAAGAAATTCAGCTTCAAAAAAGTTGAAAATTTTCATGAAGAAATTCGGCTTCAAAAAAGTTGAAAATTTTCATGAAGTATTTGGGCTTGAAAATTTTTGTAAATTTTCATGAAGAAATTCGGCTTCAAAAAAGTTGAAAATTTTCATGAAGAAATTCGGCTTCAAAAAAGTTTAAAATTTTCATGAAGAAATTCAGCTTCAAAAAAGTTGAAAATTTTCATGAAGAAATTCGGCTTCAAAAAAGTTGAAAATTTTCATGAAGTATTTGGGTTTGAAAATTTTTGTAAATTTTCAGGAAGAAATTCGGCTTCAAAAAAGTTGAAAATTTTCATGAAGAAATTCGGCTTCAAAAAAGTTTTCGCAAGGGGGGGGTGTTTCTTCTTTTTTCAAATTTTTCGTGAGGGGGGGTGGGTCAATTGAAAATATTCATGAAGAAATTCGGCTTCAAAAAAGTTGAACATTTTCATGAAGCATTTGGGCTTCAAAAAAGTTGAAAATTTTCATGAAGAAATTCGGCTTCAAAAAAGTTATCGCAAGGGGGGGGGTGTTTCGTCTTTTTTCTACTTTTTCGGAAGGGGGGGTGTTTCGTCTATTTTCAACTTTTTCGTAAGGGGGGGGTGTTTCGTCTTTTTTCAAATTTTTCGTGAGGGGGGGTGGGTCAATTGAAAATATTCATGAAGACATTCGGCTTCAAAAAAGTTGAAAATTTTCATGAAGCATTTGGGCTTCAAAAAAGTTGAAAATTTTCATTAAGAAATTCGGATTCAAAAAAGTTTAAAATTTTCATGAAGAAATTCGGCTTCAAAAAAGTTTAAAATTTTCATGAAGTATTTGGGCTTGAAAATTTTTGTAAATTTTCATGAAGAAATTCGGCTTCAAAAAAGTTGACAATTTTCATGAAGAAATTCGGCTTCAAAAAAGTTTTCGCAAGGGGGGGGTGTTTCGTCTTTTTTCAACTTTTTGTTAGTGGGGGGTGTTTCGTCTTTTTTCAACTTTTTCGTAAGAGGGGTGTGTTTCGTCTTTTTTCAACTTTTTCGTGAGGGGGTTGGTCAATTGAAAATATTCATGAAGAAATTTGTCTTCAAAAAAGATGAAAATTTTCATGAAGTATTTGGGCTTCAAAAAAGTTGAAAATTTTCATGAAGAAATTCGGCTTCAAAAAAGTTTTCGCAAGGGGGAGGTGTTTCGTCTTTTTTCAACTTTTTCGTAAGGGGGGGGTGTTTCGTCTTTTTTAAATTTTTTCGTAAGAGGGGGGTGTTTCGTCTTTTTTCAACTTTTTCGTGAGGGGGGGTGGGTCAATTGAAAATATTCATGAAGAAATTCGGCTTCAAAAAAGTTGAAAATTTTCATGAAGTATTTGGGCTTCAAAAAAGTTTAAAATTTTCATGAAGAAATTCGGCTTCAAAAAAGTTTAAAATTTTCATGAAGTATTTGGGCTTCAAAAAAGTTTAAAATATTCATGAAGAAATTCTGCTTCAAAAAAGTTGAAAATTTTCATGAAGTATTTCGGCTTCAAAAATGTTTTAAATTTTCATGAAGAAATTCGGCTTCAAAAACTTTAAAATTTTCATGAAGAAATTCGGCTTCAAAAAAGTTGAAATTTTTCATGAAGTATTTGGGCTTCAAAAAAGTTGAAAATTTTCATGAAGAAATTCGGCTTCAAAAAAGTTGAAAATTTTCATGAAGTATTTGGGCTTCGAAAAAGTTGAAAATTTTCATGAAGAAATTCGGCTTCAAAAAAGTTTTCGCAAGGGGGGGTGTTTCGTCTTTTTTCAACTTTTTCGTAAGGGGGGGGTGTTTCGTCTTTTTTCAACTTTTTCGTAAGGGGGGGTGTTTCGTCTTTTTTCAACTTTTTCGTAAGAGGGGGGTGTTTCGTCTTTTTTTCAACTTTTTCGTGAGGGGGGGTGGGTCAATTGAAAATATTCATGAAGAAATTCGGCTTCAAAAAAGTTGAACATTTTCATGAAGTATTTGGGCTTCAAAAAAGTTATCGCAAGGGGGAGGTGTTTCGTTTTTTTTCAACTTTTTCGTAAGGGGGGGGTGTTTCGTCTTTTTAAAATTTTTTCGTAAGAGGGGGGTGTTTCGTCTTTTTTCAACTTTTTCGTGAGGGGGGGGTGGGTCAATTGAAAGTATTCATGAGGAAATTCGGCTTCAAAAAAGTTTAAAATTTTCATGAAGAAATTCGGCTTAAAAAAGTTTTCGCAAGGGGGGGGTGTTTCGTCTTTTTTCAACTTTTTCGTAAGGGGGGGGGGTGTTTCGTCTTTTTTCAACTTTTTCATAAGAGGGGGGTGTTTCGTCTTTTTTCAACTTTTTCGTGAGGGGGGTGGGCCAATTGAAAGTATTCATGAAGAAATTCAGCTTCAAAAAAGTTTTAAATTTTCATGAAGTATTTGGGCTTCAAATTTTTTTTTAATTTTCATGAAGAAATTCGGCTTCAAAAAAGTTGAAAATTTTCATGAAGAAATTCGGCTTCAAAAAAGTTTAAAATTTTCATGAAGAAATTCGGCTTCAAAAAAGTTTAAAATTTTCATGAAGAAATTCAGCTTCAAAAAAGTTGAAAATTTTCATGAAGAAATTCGGCTTCAAAAAAGTTGTAAATTTTCATGAAGTATTTGGGCTTGAAAATTTTTTTAAATTTTCATGAAGAAATTCGGCTTCAAAAAAGTTTAAAATTTTCATGAAAAAATTCGGCTTCAAAAAAGTTGAAAATTTTCATGAAGTATTTGGGCTTCAAAAAAGTTGAAAATTTTCATGAAGAAATTCGGCTTCAAAAAAGTTATCGCAAGGGGGAGGTGTTTCGTTTTTTTTCAACTTTTTCGTAAGGGGGGGGTGTTTCGTCTTTTTAAAATTTTTTCGTAAGAGGGGGGTGTTTCGTCTTTTTTCAACTTTTTCGTGAGGGGGGGGTGGGTCAATTGAAAGTATTCATGAGGAAATTCGGCTTCAAAAAAGTTTAAAATTTTCATGAAGAAATTCGGCTTAAAAAAGTTTTCGCAAGGGGGGGGGTGTTTCGTCTTTTTTCAACTTTTTCGTAAGGGGGGGGGTGTTTCGTCTTTTTTCAACTTTTTCATGAGAGGGGGGTGTTTCGTCTTTTTTCAACTTTTTCGTGAGGGGGGTGGGTCAATTGAAAGTATTCATGAAGAAATTCAGCTTCAAAAAAGTTTTAAATTTTCATGAAGTATTTGGGCTTCAAATTTTTTTTTAATTTTCATGAAGAAATTCGGCTTCAAAAAAGTTGAAAATTTTCATGAAGAAATTCGGCTTCAAAAAAGTTTAAAATTTTCATGAAGAAATTCGGCTTCAAAAAAGTTTAAAATTTTCATGAAGAAATTCAGCTTCAAAAAAGTTGAAAATTTTCATGAAGAAATTCGGCTTCAAAAAAGTTGTAAATTTTCATGAAGTATTTGGGCTTGAAATTTTTTGTAAAATTTCATGAAGAAATTCGGCTTCAAAAAAGTTGAAAATTTTCATGAAGAAATTCGGCTTCAAAAAAGTTTTCGCAAGGGGGGGTGTTTCTTCTTTTTTCAAATTTTTCGTGAGGGGTGGTGGGTCAATTGAAAATATTCATGAAGAAATTTGGCTTCAAAAAAGATGAAAATTTTCACGAAGTATTTGGGCTTCAAAAAAGTTGAAAATTTTCATGAAGAAATTCGGCTTCAAAAAAGTTTAAAACTTTCATGAAGAAATTCGGCTTCAAAAAAGTTTAAAATTTTCATGAAGTATTTGGGCTTGAAAATTTTTGTAAATTTTCATGAAGAAATTCGGCTTCAAAAAAGTTGACAATTTTCATGAAGAAATTCGGCTTCAAAAAAGTTTTCGCAAGGGGGGGGTGTTTCGTCTTTTTTCAACTTTTTGTTAGTGGGGGGTGTTTCGTCTTTTTTAAATTTTTTCGTAAGAGGGGGGTATTTCGTCTTTTTTCAACTTTTTCGTGAGGGGGGGTGGGTCAATTGAAAATATTCATGAAGAAATTCGGCTTCAAAAAAGTTGAAAATTTTCATGAAGTATTTGGGCTTCAAAAAAGTTGAAAATTTTCATGAAGAAATTCGGCTTCAAAAAAGTTTTCGCAAGGGGGAGGTGTTTCGTCTTTTTTCAACTTTTTCGTAAGGGGGGGGTGTTTCGTCTTTTTTCAACTTTTTCGTGAGGGGGGGGTGGGTCAATTGAAAATATTCATGAAGAAATTCGGCTTCAAAAAAGTTGAAAATTTTCATGAAGTATTTGGGCTTCAAAAAAGTTTAAAATTTTCATGAAGAAATTCGGCTTCAAAAAAGTTTAAAATTTTCATGAAGTATTTGGGCTTCAAAAAAGTTTAAAATTTTCATGAAGAAATTCGGCTTGAAAAAAGTTAAAAATTTTCATGAAGAAATTCGGCTTTAAAAAAGTTGAAATTTTTCATGAAGTATTTGGGCTTCAAAAAAGTTGAAAATTTTCATGAAGAAATTCGGCTTCAAAAAAGTTGAAAATTTTCATGAAGTATTTGGGCTTCGAAAAAGTTGAAAATTTTCATGAAGAAATTCGGCTTCAAAAAAGTTTTCGCAAGGGGGGGTGTTTCGTCTTTTTTCAACTTTTTCGTAAGGGGGGGGTGTTTCGTCTTTTTTCAATTTTTTCGTAAGAGGGGGGTATTTCGTCTTTTTTCAACTTTTTCGTGAGGGGGGTGGGTCAATTGAAAGTATTCATTACGAAATTCGGCTTCAAAAAAGTTGAAAATTTTCATGAAGTATTTGGGCTTCAAAAAAGTTTAAAATTTTCATGATGAAATTCGGCTTCAAAAAGGTTGAAAATTTTCATGAAGTATTTGGGCTTCAAAAAAGTTGAAAATATTCATGAAGAAATTCGGCTTCAAAAAAGTTCAAAATTTTCATGAAGTATTTGGGCTTGAAATTTTTTTTAAATTTTCATGAAGAAATTCGGCTTCAAAAAAGTTTAAAATTTTCATGAAGAAATTCGGCTTCAAAAAAGTTGAAAATTTTCATGAAGTATTTGGGCTTCAAAAAAGTTGAAAATTTTCATGATGAAATTCGGCTTCAAAAAGGTTGAAAATTTTCATGAAGTATTTGGGCTTCAAAAAAGTTGAAAATATTCATGAAGAAATTCGGCTTCAAAAAAGTTCAAAATTTTCATGAAGTATTTGGGCTTGAAATTTTTTTTAAATTTTCATGAAGAAATTCGGCTTCAAAAAAGTTTAAAATTTTCATGAAGAAATTCGGCTTCAAAAAAGTTGAAAATTTTCATGAAGTATTTGGGCTTCAAAAAAGTTGAAAATTTTCATGAAGAAATTCGGCTTCAAAAAAGTTTTCGCAAGGGGGGGTGTTTCGTCTTTTTTCAACTTTTTCGTAAGGGGGGGGTGTTTCGTCTTTTTTCAACTTTTTCGTAAGAGGGGTGTGTTTTGTCTTTTTTCAACTTTTTCGTGAGGGGGTGGGTCAATTGAAAATATTCATGAAGAAATACGGCTTCAAAAAAGTTGAAAATTTTCATGAAGTATTTGGGCTTCAAAAAAGTTTAAAATTTTCATGAAGAAATTCGGCTTCAAAAAAGTTTAAAATTTTCAGGAAGTATTTGGGCTTCAAAAAAGTTGAAAATATTCATGAAGAAATTCGGCTTCAAAAAAGTTGAAAATTTTCATGAAGTATTTGGGCTTCAAAAAAGTTTGAAATTTTCATGATGAAATTCGGCTTCAAAAAGGTTGAAAATTTTCATGAAGAAATTCAGCTTCAAAAAAGTTGAAAATTTTCATGAAGAAATTCGGCTTCAAAAAAGTTGAAAATTTTCATGAAGTATTTGGGCTTGAAAATTTTTGTAAATTTTCGTGAAGAAATTCGGCTTCAAAAAAGTTGATAATTTTCATGAAGAAATTCGGCTTCAAAAAAGTTTTCGCAAAGGGGGGTGTTTCTTCCTTTTTCAAATTTTTCGTGAGGGGGTGGGTCAATTGAAAATATTCATGAAGAAATTCGGCTTCAAAAAAGTTTAAAATTTTCATGAAGCATTTGGGCTTCAAAAAAGTTGAAAATTTTCATGAAGAAATTCGGCTTCAAAAAAGTTATCGCAAGGGGGGGGTGTTTCGTCTTTTTTCTACTTTTTCGGAAGGGGGGGGTGTTTCGTCTTTTTTCAACTTTTTCGTGAGGGGGGTGGGTTAATTGAAAATATTCATGAAGAAATTCGGCTTCAAAAAAGTTGAAAATTTTCATGAAGAAATTCGTCTTCAAAAATGTTTTCGCAAGGGGGGGGTGTTTCGTCTTTTTTCAACTTTTTCGTAAGGGGGGGGGGTTTTCGTCTTTTTTCAACTTTTTCGTAAGAGGGGTGTGTTTCGTCTTTTTTCAACTTTTTCGTGAGGGGGTGGGTCAATTGAAAATATTCATGAAGAAATTCGGCTTCAAAAAAGTTTTCGCAAGGGGGGGGTGTTTCGTCTTTTTTCAACTTTTTCGTAAGGGGGGGTGGGTCAATTGAAAATATTCATGAAGAAATTTGGCTTCAAAAAAGATGAAAATTTTCATGAAGAAATTCGGCTTCAAAAAAGTTTTCGTAAGGGGGAGGTGTTTCGTCTTTTATCAACTTTTTCGTGAGGGGGGGTGTTTCGTCTTTTCTCAACTTTTTCGTAAGGGGGGGTGTTTCGTCTTTTTTCAACTTTTTCGTAAGGGTGGGGTGTTTCGTCTTTTTTTAACTTTTTCGTAAGCGGGGGTGGGTCAATTGAAAATATTCATGAAGAAATTTGGCTTCAAAAAAGATGAAAATTTTCATGAAGTATTTGGGCTTCAAAAAAGTTGAAAATATTAATGAAGAAATTCGACTTCAAAAAAGTTTTCGCAAGGGGTGGGTGTTTCGTCTTTTTTCAACTTTTTCGTAAGGGGGGGGTGTTTCGTCTTTTTTCAACTTTTTCGTGAGGGGGGGGTGGGTCAATTGAAAATATTCATGAAGAAATTCGGCTTCAAAAAAGTTGAAATTTTTCATGAAGTATTTGGGCTTAAAAAAAGTTTAAAATTTTCATGATGAAATTCGGCTTCAAAAAGGTTGAAAATTTTCATGAAGAAATTCAGCTTCAAAAAAGTTGAAAATTTTCATGAAGTATTTGGGCTTCAAAAAAGTTGAAAATATTAATGAAGAAATTCGACTTCAAAAAAGTTTTCGCAAGGGGGGGTGTTTCGTCTTTTTTCAACTTTTTCGTAAGGGGGGGGTGTTTCGTCTTTTTTCAACTTTTTCGTAAGAGGGGGGTGTTTTGTCTATTTTCAACTTTTTCGTGAGGGGGGGTGGGTCAATTGAAAATATTCATGAAGAAATTCGGCTTCAAAAAAGTTGAAAATTTTCATGAAGTATTTGGGCTTCAAAAAAGTTTAAAATTTTCATGAAGAAATTCTGCTTCAAAAAAGTTTAAAATTTTCATGAAGAAATTCAGCTTCAAAAAAGTTGAAAATTTTCATGAAGAAATTCGGCTTCAAAAAAGTTGAAAATTTTCATGAAGAATTTGGGCTTGAAAATTTTTGTAAATTTTCGTGAAGAAATTCGGCTTCAAAAAAGTTGATAATTTTCATGAAGAAATTCGGCTTCAAAAAAGTTTTCGCAAGGGGGGGGTGTTTCGTCTTTTGTCAACTTTTTCGTAAGCGGGGGTGGGTCAATTGAAAATTTTCATGAAGTATTTGGGCTTCAAAAAAGATGAAAATTTTCATGAAGAAATTCGGCTTCAAAAAAGTTTTCGCAAGGGGTGGGTGTTTTGTCTTTTTTCAACTTTTTCGTAAGGGGGGGGTGTTTCGTCTTTTTTCAACTTTTTCGTAAGAGGGGTGTGTTTCGTCTTTTTTCAACTTTTTCGTGAGGGGGGGTGGGTCAATTGAAAATATTCATGAAGAAATTCGGCTTCAAAAAAGTTGAAAATTTTCATGAAGTATTTGGGCTTCAAAAAAGTTGAAAATTTTCATGAAGTATTTGGGCTTCAAAAAAGTTTAAAATTTTCATGAAGAAATTCGGCTTCAAAAAGGTTGAAAATTTTCATGAAGTATTTGGGCTTCAAAAAAGTTGAACATTTTCATGAAGAAATTCGGCTTCAAAAAAGTTTTCGCAAGGGGGGGGTGTTTTGTCTTTTTTCAACATTTTCGTAAGGGGGGGGTGTTTCGTCTTTTTTCAACTTTTTCGTAAGGGGGGGGTGTTTCGTCTTTTTTCAACTTTTTCGTAAGGGGGGGGTTTTTCGTCTTTTTACAACTTTTTCGTAAGAGGGGTGTGTTTCGTCTTTTTTCAACTTTTTCGTGAGGGGGTGGGTCAATTGAAAATATTCATGAAGAAATTCGGCTTCAAAAAAGTTTTCGCAAGGGAGGGGGTGTTTCGTCTTTTTTCAACTTTTTCTTAAGGGGGGGTGTTTCGTCTTTTTTCAACTTTTTCGTAAGCGGGGGTGGGTCAATTGAAAATATTCATGAAGAAATTTGGCTTCAAAAAAGATGAAAATTTTCATGAAGAAATTCGGCTTCAAAAAAGTTTTCGTAAGGGGGAGGTGTTTCGTCTTTTATCAACTTTTTCGTGAGAGGGGGTGTTTCGTCTTTTCTCAACTTTTTCTTAAGGGGGGGTGTTTCGTCTTTTTTAAACTTTTTCGTAAGGGTGGGGTGTTTCGTCTTTTTTTAACTTTTTCGTAAGCGGGGGTGGGTCAATTGAAAATATTCATGAAGAAATTTGGCTTCAAAAAAGATGAAAATTTTCATGAAGTATTTGGGCTTCAAAAAAGTTGAAAATTTTCATGAAGTATTTGGGCTTGAAATTTTTTTTAAATTTTCATGAAGAAATTCGGCTTCAAAAAAGTTTAAAATTTTCATGAAGAAATTCGGCTTCAAAAAAGTTGAAAATTTTCATGAAGAAATTCGGCTTCAAAAAAGTTGAAAATTTTCATGAAGTATTTGGGCTTCAAAAAAGTTGAAAATTTTCATGAAGAAATTCGGCTTCAAAAAAGTTTTCGCAAGGGGGGGGTGTTTCGTCTTTTTTCAACTTTTTCGTAAGGGGGGGTGTTTTGTCTTTTTTCAACTTTTTCGTAAGAGGGTTGTGTTTCGTCTTTTTTCAACTTTTTCGTGAGGGGGTGGGTCAATTGAAAATATTCATGAAGAAATTCGGCTTCAAAAAAGTTTTCGCAAGGGGGGGGGGGTGTTTCGTCTTTTTTGAACTTTTTCGTAAGCGGGGGTGGGTCAATTGAAAATATTCATGAAGAAATTCGGCTTCAAAAAAGTTTAAAATTTTCAGGAAGTATTTGGGCTTCAAAAAAGTTGAAAATATTCATGAAGAAATTCGGCTTCAAAAAGGTTGAAAATTTTCATGAAGTATTTGGGCTTCAAAAAAGTTGAAAATTTTCATGAAGAAATTCGGCTTCAAAAAAGTTTAAAATTTTCATGAAGAAATTCGGCTTCAAAAAAGTTTTCGCAAGGGGGGGGGGTGTTTCGTCTTTTTTCAACTTTTTCGTAAGAGGGGTGTGTTTCGTCTTTTTTCAACTTTTTCGTGAGGGGGTGGGTCAATTGAAAATATTCATGAAGAAATTCGGCTTCAAAAAAGTTGAAAATTTTCATGAAGTATTTGGGCTTCAAAATTTTTTTAAATTTTCATGAAGAAATTCGGCTTCAAAAAAGTTGAAAATTTTCATGAAGAAATTTGGCGTCATAAAAGTTGAAAATTTTCATGAAGTATTTAGGCTTCAAAAAAGTTGAAATTTTCATGAACAAATTCGGCTTCAAAAAACTTTTCGTAAGGGGGAGGTGTTTCGTCTTTTTTCAACTTTTTCGTGAGGGGGGTTATTTCGTCTTTTTTCAACTTTTTCGTAAAGGGGGGTGTTTCGTCTTTTTTCAACTTTTTCGTGAGGGGGGGGTGTTTCGTCTTTTTTCAACTTTTTCGTAAGCGGGGGTGGGTCAATTGAAAATATTCATGAAGAAATTTGTCTTCAAAAAAGATGAAAATTTTCATGAAGTATTTGGGCTTCAAAAAAGTTGAAAATTTTCATGAAGAAATTCGTCTTCAAAAAAGTTTTCGCAAGGGGGGGGGTGTTTCGTCTTTTTTCAACTTTTTCGTAAGGGGGGTTGTTTCGTCTTTTTTCAACTTTTTCGTAAGAGGGGGTGTTTCGTTTTTTTTCAACTTTTTCGTAAGGGGGGGTGGGTCAATTGAAAATATTCATGAAGAAATTCGGCTTCAAAAAAGTTTAAAATTTTCAAGAAGAAATTCTGCTTCAAAAAAAGTTGAAAATTTTCATCAAGTATTTGGGCTTCAAAAAAGTTGAAAATTTTCATGAAGAATTTCGGCTTCAAAAAAGTTTTCGCATGGGGGGGTGTTTCTTCTTTTTTCAACTTTTTCGTAGGGGGGGTGGGTCAATTGAAAATATTTATGAAGAAATTCGGCTTCAAAAAAGTTGAAAATTTTCATGAATTATTTGGGTTTCAAAAAAGTTGAAAATATTCATTAAGAAATTCGGCTTCAAAAAAGTTGAAAATTTTCAAGAAGAAATTCGGCTTCAAAAAAGTTGAAAATTTTCACGACAGGATTTCGGCTTTAAAAAAGTCGAACATTTTCATGAAGTATTTGGGCTTCAAAAAAGTTGAAAATTTTCAGGAAGAAATTCGGCTTCATAAAAGTTGAAAATTTTCATGAAGTATTTGGGCTTTAAAAAAGTTTAAAATTTTCATGAAGAAATTCGGCTTCAAAAAAGTTTTCGCAAGGGGGGGCTGTTTCGTCTTTTTTCAACTTTTTCGTAAGGGGGGGGTGTTTCGTCTTTTTTCAACTTTTTCGTAAGGGGGGGCGTTTCGTCTTTTTTCAACTTTTTCGTAGAGGGGGGGGGGTTTCGTCTTTTTTCAACTTTTTCGTAAGGGGGGGTGTATCGTCTTTTTTCAACTTTTTCGTAAGGGGGGTGGGTCAATTGAAAATATTCATGAAGAAATTCGGCTTCAAAAAAGATGAAAATTTTCATGAAGTATTTGGGCTTCAAAGAACTTGAAAATTTTCATGAAGAAATTCGGCTTCAAAAAAGTTTAAAATTTTCAAGAAGAAATTCTGCTTCAAAAAAGTCTAAAATTTTCATCAAGTATTTGGACTTCAAAAAAGTTTAAAATTTTCATGAAGAAATTCGGCTTCAAAAAAGTTGAAAATTTTCATGAAGTATTTGGGCTTCAAAATTTTTTTAAATTTTCATGAAGAAATTCGGCTTCAAAAAAGTTGAAAATTTTCATGAAGAAATTTGGCGTCATAAAAGTTGAAAATTTTCATGAAGTATTTAGGCTTCAAAAAAGTTGAAATTTTCATGAACAAATTCGGCTTCAAAAAAGTTTTCGTAAGGGGGAGGTGTTTCGTCTTTTTTCAACTTTTTCGTGAGGGGGGGTGTTTCGTCTTTTTTCAACTTTTTCGTAAAGGGGGGTGTTTCGTCTTTTTTCAACTTTTTCGTGAGGGGGGGGTGTTTCGTCTTTTTTCAACTTTTTCGTAAGCGGGGGTGGGTCAATTGAAAATATTCATGAAGAAATTTGTCTTCAAAAAAGATGAAAATTTTCATGAAGTATTTGGGCTTCAAAAAAGTTGAAAATTTTCATGAAGAAATTCGTCTTCAAAAAAGTTTTCGCAAGGGGTGGGGTGTTTCGTCTTTTTTCAACTTTTTTGTAAGGGGGGGTGTTTCGTCTTTTTTCAACTTTTTCGTAAGAGGGGGTGTTTCGTTTTTTTTCAACTTTTTCGTAAGGGGGGGTGGGTCAATTGAAAATATTCATGAAGAAATTCGGCTTCAAAAAAGTTTAAAATTTTCAAGAAGAAATTCTGCTTCAAAAAAAGTTGAAAATTTTCATCAAGTATTTGGGCTTCAAAAAAGTTGAAAATTTTCATGAAGAAATTCGGCTTCAAAAAAGTTTTCGCAAGGGGGGGTGTTTCGTCTTTTTTCAACTTTTTCGTAGGGGGGGTGGGTCAATTGAAAATATTCATGAAGAAATTCGGCTTCAAAAAAGTTGAAAATTTTCATGAATTATTTGGGTTTCAAAAAAGTTGAAAATATTCATTAAGAAATTCGGCTTCAAAAAAGTTGAAAATTTTCAAGAAGAAATTCGGCTTCAAAAAAGTTGAAAATTTTCACGACAGGATTTCGGCTTTAAAAAAGTCAAACATTTTCATGACGTATTTGGGCTTCAAAAAAGTTGAAAATTTTCAGGAAGAAATTCGGCTTCATAAAAGTTGAAAATTTTCATGAAGTATTTGGGCTTTAAAAAAGTTTAAAATTTTCATGAAGAAATTCGGCTTCAAAAAAGTTTTCGCAAGGGGGGGCTGTTTCGTCTTTTTTCAACTTTTTCGTAAGGGGGGGGTGTTTCGTCTTTTTTCAACTTTTTCGTAAGGGGGGGCATTTCGTCTTTTTTCAACTTTTTCGTAGAGGGGGGGGTGTTTCGTCTTTTTTCAACTTTTTCGTAAGGGGGGGTGTATCGTCTTTTTTCAACTTTTTCGTAAGGGGGGTGGGTCAATTGAAAATATTCATGAAGAAATTCGGCTTCAGAAAAGTTTAAAATTTTCAAGAAGAAATTCTGCTTCAAAAAAGTTTAAAATTTTCATCAAGTATTTGGACTTCAAAAAAGTTTAAAATTTTCATGAAGAAATTCGGCTTCAAAAAAGTTGAAAATTTTCATGAAGTATTTGGGCTTCAAAAAAGTTGAAAATTTTCATGAAGAAATTCGGATTCAAAAAAGTCGAAAATATTCATGAAGAAATTCGGAGTCAAACAAATTGAAAATTTTCATGAAGTATTTGGGCTTCAAAAAAGTTGAAAATTTTCATCAAGTATTTGGGCTTCAAAAAAGTTGAACATTTTCATGAAGGATTTGGGCTTCAAAAAAGTTGAACATTTTCATGAAGTATTTCAGCTTCAAAAAAGTTGAAAATTTTCATGAAAAGATTTCGGCTTCAAAAAAGTTGAAAATTTTCATGAAAAGATTTCGGCTTCAAAAAAGTTGAAAATTTTTACGACAGGATTTCGGCTTTAAAAAAGTCGAACATTTTCATGAAGTATTTCAGCTTCAAAAAAGTTGAAAATTTTCATGAAAAGATTTCGGCTTCAAAAAAGTTGAAAATTTTCATGAAAAGATTTCGGCTTCAAAAAAGTTGAAAATTTTCATGAGAAGATTTCGGCTTCAAATGAGTTGAACATTTTCACGACAGGATTTCGACTTTAAAAAAGTTTTCGCAAGGGGGGGTGTTTCGTCTTTTTTCAACTTTTTCGTAGGGGGGGTGGGTCAATTGAAAATATTCATGAAGAAATTCGGCTTCAAAAAAGTTGAAAATTTTCATGAATTATTTGGGTTTCAAAAAAGTTGAAAATATTCATTAAGAAATTCGGCTTCAAAAAAGTTGAAAATTTTCAAGAAGAAATTCGGCTTCAAAAAAGTTGAAAATTTTCACGACAGGATTTCGGCGTTAAAAAAGTCGAACATTTTCATGAAGTATTTGGGCTTCAAAAAAGTTGAAAATTTTCAAGAAGAAATTCTGCTTCAAAAAAGTTGAAAATTTTCATCAAGTATTTGGGTTTCAAAAAAGTTGAAAATTTTCATGAAGAAATTCGGCTTCAAAAAAGTTTTCGCAAGGGGGGGTGTTTCGTCTTTTTTCAACTTTTTCGTAGGGGGGGTGGGTCAATTGAAAATATTCAAGAAGAAATACGGCTTCAAAAAAGTTGAAAATTTTCATTAATTATTTGGGCTTCAAAAAAGTTGAAAATATTCATTAAGAAATTCGGCTTCAAAAAAGTTGAACATTTTCATGAATTATTTGGGCTTCAAAAAAGTTGAAAATTTTCACGACAGGATTTCAGCTTTAAAAAAGTTGAACATTTTCATGAAGTATTTCAGCTTCAAAAAAGTTGAAAATTTTCATGAAAAGATTTCGGCTTCAAAAAAGTTGAAAATTTTCATGAAAAGATTTCGGCTTCAAAAAAGTTGAAAATTTTCACGACAGGATTTCGGCTTTAAAAAAGTCGAACATTTTCATGAAGTATTTGGGCTTCAAAAAAGATGAAAATTTTCACGACAGGATTTCGTCTTTAAAAAAGTCGAACATTTTCATGAAGTATTTCGGCTTCAAAAAGGTTGAAAATTTTCACGAACGGATTTCGGCTTTAAAAAAGTCGAACATTTTCATGAAAAGATTTCGGCTTCAAAAAGGTTGAAAATTTTCATGAAAAGATTTCGGCTTCAAAAAGTTGAAAATTTTCACGACAGGATTTTGGCTTCAAAAAAGTTGAACATTTTCATGAAGTATTTGGGCTTCAAAGAATTTGAAAATTTTCATGAAGAAATTCGGATTCAAAAAAGTTTAAAATTTTCAAGAAGAAATTCTGCTTCAAAAAAGTTTAAAACTTTCATCAAGTATTTGGGCTTCAAAAAAGTTTAAAATTTTCATGAAGAAATTCGGCTTCAAAAAAGTTGAAAATTTTCATGAAGTATTTGGGCTTCAAAAAAGTTGAAAATTTTCATGAAGAAATTCGGATTCAAAAAAGTCGAAAATATTCATGAAGAAATTCGGAGTCAAACAAATTGAAAATTTTCATGAAGCATTTGGGCTTCAAAAAAGTGGAAAATTTTCATCAAGTATTTGGGCTTCAAAAAAGTTGAACATTTTCATGAAGGATTTGGGCTTCAAAAAAGTTGAACATTTTCATGAAGTATTTCAGCTTCAAAAAAGTTGAAAATTTTCATGAAAAGATTTCGGCTTCAAAAAAGTTGAAAATTTTCATGAAAAGATTTCGGCTTCAAAAAAGTTGAAAATTTTTACGACAGGATTTCGGCTTTAAAAAAGTCGAACATTTTCATGAAGTATTTCAGCTTCAAAAAAGTTGAAAATTTTCATGAAAAGATTTCGGCTTCAAAAAAGTTGAAAATTTTCACGACAGGATTTCGACTTTAAAAAAGTCAAACAATTTCATGAAGTATTTCGGCTTCAAAAAATTATAAAATTTTCATGAAGTATTTCAGATTCAAAAAAGTTGAACATTTTCACGAAAGGATTTCGGCGTTAAAAAAGTCGAACATTTTCATGAAGTATTTCAGCTTCAAAAAAGTTGAAAATTTTCATGAAAAGATTTCGGCTTTAAAAAAGTTGAAAATTTTCATGAAAAGATTTCGGCTTCAAAAAAGTTGAAAATTTTCATGAAAAGATTTCGGCTTCAAAAAAGTTGAAAATATTCATTAAGAAATTCGGCTTCAAAAAAGTTGAACATTTTCATGAAGTATTTGGGCTTCAAAAAAGTTGAAAATTTTCACGACAGGATTTCAGCTTTAAAAAAGTTGAACATTTTCATGAAAAGATTTCGGCTTCAAAAAAGTTGAAAATTTTCATGAAAAGATTTCGGCTTCAAAAAAGTTGAAAATTTTCACGACAGGATTTTGGCTTTAAAAAAGTCGAACATTTTCATGAAGTATTTGGGCTTCAAAAAAGATGAAAATTTTCACGACAGGATTTCGGCTTTAAAAAAGTCGAACATTTTCATGAAGTATTTCGGCTTCAAAAAGGTTGCAAATTTTCACGACAGGATTTCGGCTTTAAAAAAGTCGAACATTTTCATGAAGTATTTCAGCTTCAAAAAAGTTGAAAATTTTCATGAAAAGATTTCGGCTTCAAAAAAGTTGAAAATTTTCATGAAAAGATTTCGGCTTCAAAAAAGTTGAAAGTTTTCACGACAGGATTTCGGCTTTAAAAAAGTCGAACATTTTCATGAAGTATTTCGGCTTCAAAAAGGTTGAAAATTTTCACGACAGGATTTCGGCTTTAAAAAAGTCGAACATTTTCATGAAGTATTTCGGCTTCAAAAAGGTTGAAAATTTTCACGACAGGATTTCGGCTTTAAAAAACTCGAACATTTTCATGAAGTATTTGGGCTTCAAAAAAGTTGAAAATTTTCACGACAGGATTTCGGCTTTAAAAAAGTCGAACATTTTCATGAAGTATTTCGGCTTCAAAAAGGTTGCAAATTTTCACGACAGGATTTCGGCTTTAAAAAAGTCGAACATTTTCATGAAGTATTTCGGCTTCAAAAAAGTTGAAAATTTTCATGAAAAGATTTCGGCTTCAAAAAAGTTGAAAATTTTCATGAAAAGATTTCGGCTTCAAAAAGTTGAAAATTTTCACGACAGGATTTTGGCTTCAAAAAAGTCCAACATTTTCATGAAGTATTTCGGCTTCAAAAAAGTTGAACATTTTCATGAAGTATTTGGGCTTCAAAAAAGATGAAAATTTTCACGACAGGATTTCGGCTTTAAAAAAGTCGAACATTTTCATGAAGTATTTCGGCTTCAAAAAGGTTGCAAATTTTCACGACAGGATTTCGGCTTTAAAAAAGTCGAACATTTTCATGAAGTATTTCAGCTTCAAAAAAGTTGAAAATTTTCATGAAAAGATTTCGGCTTCAAAAAAGTTGAAAATTTTCATGAAAAGATTTCGGCTTCAAAAAAGTTGAAAATTTTCACGATAGCATTTTGGCTTCAAAAAAGTTGAACATTTTCATGAAGTATTTGGGCTTCAAAAAAGTTGAAAATTTTCACGACAGGATTTCAGCTTTAAAAAAGTTGAACATTTTCATGAAGTATTTCAGCTTCAAAAAAGTTGAAAATTTTCATGAAAAGATTTCGGCTTCAAAAAAGTTGAAAATTTTCATGAAAAGATTTCGGCTTCAAAAAAGTTGAAAATTTTCACGACAGGATTTCGGCTTTAAAAAAGTCGAACATTTTCATGAAGTATTTGGGCTTCAAAAAAGATGAAAATTTTCACGACAGGATTTCGGCTTTAAAAAAGTCGAACATTTTCATGAAGTATTTCGGCTTCAAAAAGGTTGAAAATTTTCACGACAGGATTTCGGCTTTAAAAAAGTCGAACATTTTCATGAAGTATTTCGGCTTCAAAAAGGTTGAAAATTTTCACGACAGGATTTCGGCTTTAAAAAAGTCGAACATTTTCATGAAGTATTTCGGCTTCAAAAAAGTTGAACATTTTCATGAAGTATTTGGGCTTCAAAAAAGTTGAAAATTTTCACGACAGGATTTCGGCTTTAAAAAAGTCGAACATTTTCATGAAGTATTCCGGCTTCAAAAAGGTTGAAAATTTTCACGACAGGATTTCGGCTTTAAAAAAGTCGAACATTTTCATGAAGTATTTCAGCTTCAAAAAAGTTGAAAATTTTCATGAAAAGATTTCGGCTTCAAAAAAGTTGAAAATTTTCATGAAAAGATTTCGGCTTCAAAAAAGTTGAAAATTTTCACGACAGGATTTTGGCTTTAAAAAAGTCGAACATTTTCATGAAGTATTTGGGCTTCAAAAAAGATGAAAATTTTCACGACAGGATTTCGGCTTTAAAAAAGTCGAACATTTTCATGAAGTATTTCGGCTTCAAAAAGGTTGCAAATTTTCACGACAGGATTTCGGCTTTAAAAAAGTCGAACATTTTCATGAAGTATTTCGGCTTCAAAAAAGTTGAACATTTTCATGAAGTATTTGGGCTTCAAAAAAGTTGAAAATTTTCACGACAGGATTTCGGCTTTAAAAAAGTCGAACATTTTCATGAAGTATTTCAGCTTCAAAAAAGTTGAAAATTTTCATGATAAGATTTCGGCTTCAAAAAAGTTGAAAATTTTCATGAAAAGATTTCGGCTTCAAAAAAGTTGAAAATTTTCACTACAGGATTTCG
The DNA here is from genome assembly GCF_963584025.1 of Labrus mixtus. Classification (NCBI taxonomy): domain Eukaryota; kingdom Metazoa; phylum Chordata; class Actinopteri; order Labriformes; family Labridae; genus Labrus; species Labrus mixtus. The sequence goes on from NW_026870219.1 coordinate 474,563, forward strand.
GCTTTAAAAAAGTCGAACATTTTCATGAAGTATTTCAGCTTCAAAAAAGTTGAAAATTTTCATGAAAAGATTTCGGCTTCAAAAAAGTTGAAAATTTTCATGAAAAGATTTCGGCTTCAAAAAAGTTGAAAATTTTCATGAAAGGATTTCGGCTTTAAAAAAGTTGAAAATTTTCACGACAGGATTTCGGCTTTAAAAAAGTCGAACATTTTCATGAAGTATTTCAGCTTCAAAAAAGTTGAAAATTTTCATGAAAAGATTTCGGCTTCAAAAAAGTTGAAAATTTTCATGAAAAGATTTCGGCTTCAAAAAAGTTGAAAATTTTCATGAAAAGATTTCGGCTTCAAAAAAGTTGAAAATTTTCACGACAGGATTTCGGCTTTAAAAAAGTCGAACATTTTCATGAAGTATTTGGGCTTCAAAAAAGTTGAAAATTTTCATGAAAAGATTTCAGCTTCAAAAAAGTTGAAAATTTTCACGACAGGATTTCGGCTTTAAAAAAGTCGAACATTTTCATGAAGTATTTCAGCTTCAAAAAAGTTGAAAATTTTCATGAAAAGATTTCGGCTTCAAAAAAGTTGAAAATTTTCATGAAAAGATTTGGGCTTCAAAAAAGTTGAAAATTTTCACGACAGGATTTCGGCTTTAAAAAAGTCGAACATTTTCATGAAGTATTTCGGCTTCAAAAAGGTTGAAAATTTTCACGACAGGATTTCGGCTTTAAAAAAGTCGAACATTTTCATGAAGTATTTCGGCTTCAAAAAAGTTGAACATTTTCATGAAGTATTTGGGCTTCAAAAAAGTTGAAAATTTTCACGACAGGATTTTGGCTTTAAAAAAGTCGAACATTTTCATGAAGTATTTGGGCTTCAAAAAAGATGAAAATTTTCACGACAGGATTTCGGCTTTAAAAAAGTCGAACATTTTCATGAAGTATTTCGGATTCAAAAAGGTTGATAATTTTCACGACAGGATTTCGGCTTTAAAAAAGTCGAACATTTTCATGAAGTATTTCGGCTTCAAAAAAGTTGAAAATTTTCATGAAAAGATTTCAGCTTCAAAAAAGTTGAAAATTTTCACGACAGGATTTCGGCTTTAAAAAAGTCGAACATTTTCATGAAGTATTTGGGCTTCAAAAAAGTTGAAAATTTTCACGACAGGATTTCGGCTTTAAAAAAGTCGAACATTTTCATGAAGTATTTCGGATTCAAAAAGGTTGAAAATTTTCACGACAGGATTTCGGCTTTAAAAAAGTCGAACATTTTCACGAAGTATTTCGGCTTCAAAAAAGTTGAAAATTTTCATGAAAAGATTTCGACTTTAAAAAACTTGAAAATTTTCATGAAAAGATTTCGGCTTCAAAAAAGTTGAAAATTTTCACGACAGGATTTCGGCTTTAAAAAAGTCGAACATTTTCATGAAGTATTTCGGCTTCAAAAAGGTTGAAAATTTTCACGACAGGATTTCGGCTTTAAAAAAGTCGAACATTTTCATGAAGTATTTCGGCTTCAAAAAAGTTGAACATTTTCATGAAGTATTTGGGCTTCAAAAAAGTTGAAAATTTTCACGACAGGATTTCGGCTTTAAAAAACTCGAACATTTTCATGAAGTATTTCGGCTTCAAAAAGGTTGAAAATTTTCACGACAGGATTTCGGCTTTAAAAAAGTCGAACATTTTCATGAAGTATTTCAGCTTCTAAAAAGTTGAAAATTTTCATGAAAAGATTTCGGCTTCAAAAAATTTGAAAATTTTCATGAAAAGATTTCGGCTTCAAAAATGTTGAAAATTTTCATGAAAAGATTTCGGCTTCAAAAAAGTTGAAAATTTTCATGAAAAGATTTCGGCTTCAAAAAAGTTGAAAATTTTCACGACAGGATTTTGGCTTTAAAAAAGTCGAACATTTTCATGAAGTATTTGGGCTTCAAAAAAGTTGAAAATTTTCACGACAGGATTTCGGCTTTAAAAAAGTCGAACATTTTCATGAAGTATTTCAGCTTCAAAAAAGTTGAAAATTTTCATGAAAAGATTTCGGCTTCAAAAAAGTTGAAAATTTTCATGAAAAGATTTCGGCTTCAAAAAAGTTGAAAATTTTCATGAAAAGATTTCGGCTTCAAAAAAGTTGAAAATTTTCATGAAAAGATTTCGGCTTCAAAAAAGTTGAAAATTTTCACGACAGGATTTCGGCTTTAAAAAAGTCGAACATTTTCATGAAGTATTTGGGCTTCAAAAAAGTTGAAAATTTTCATGAAAAGATTTCGGCTTCAAAAAAGTTGAAAATTTTCATGAAAAGATTTCGGCTTCAAAAAAGTTGAAAATTTTCACGACAGGATTTCGGCTTTAAAAAAGTCGAACATTTTCATGAAGTATTTCGGCTTCAAAAAGGTTGAAAATTTTCACGACAGGATTTCGGTTTTAAAAAAGTCGAACATTTTCATGAAGTATTTCGGTTTCAAAAAAGTCGAACATTTTCATGAAGTATTTCGGCTTCAAAAAGGTTGAAAATTTTCACGACAGGATTTCGGCTTTAAAAAAGTCGAACATTTTCATGAAGTATTTCGGCTTCAAAAAGGTTGAAAATTTTCACGACAGGATTTCGGCTTTAAAAAAGTCGAACATTTTCATGAAGTATTTCGGCTTCAAAAAAGTCGAAAATTTTCATGAAATGATTTCGGCTTCAGAAAAGTTGAAAATTTTCACGACAGGATTTCGGCTTTAAAAAAGTCGAACATTTTCATGAAGTATTTGGGCTTCAAAAAAGTTGAAAATTTTCACGACAGGATTTCGGCTTTAAAAAAGTCGAACATTTTCATGAAGTATTTCGGCTTCAAAAAGGTTGAAAATTTTCACGACAGGATTTCGGCTTTAAAAAAGTCGAACATTTTCATGAAGTATTTGGGCTTCAAAAAAGTTGAAAATTTTCACGACAGGATTTCGGCTTTAAAAAAGTCGAACATTTTCATGAAGTATTTCGGATTCAAAAAGGTTGAAAATTTTCACGACAGGATTTCGGCTTTAAAAAAGTCGAACATTTTCACGAAGTATTTCGGCTTCAAAAAAGTTGAAAATTTTCATGAAAAGATTTCGACTTTAAAAAACTTGAAAATTTTCATGAAAAGATTTCGGCTTCAAAAAAGTTGAAAATTTTCACGACAGGATTTCGGCTTTAAAAAAGTCGAACATTTTCATGAAGTATTTCAGCTTCAAAAAAGTTGAAAATTTTCATGAAAAGATTTCGGCTTCAAAAAAGTTGAAAATTTTCATGAAAAGATTTCGGCTTCAAAAAAGTTGAAAATTTTCATGAAAAGATTTCGGCTTCAAAAAAGTTGAAAATTTTCATGAAAAGATTTCGGCTTCAAAAAAGTTGAAAATTTTCACGACAGGATTTCGGCTTTAAAAAAGTCGAACATTTTCATGAAGTATTTGGGCTTCAAAAAAGTTGAAAATTTTCATGAAAAGATTTCGGCTTCAAAAAAGTTGAAAATTTTCACGACAGGATTTCGGCTTTAAAAAAGTCGAACATTTTCATGAAGTATTTCGGCTTCAAAAAGGTTGAAAATTTTCACGACAGGATTTCGGTTTTAAAAAAGTCGAACATTTTCATGAAGTATTTCGGTTTCAAAAAAGTCGAACATTTTCATGAAGTATTTCGGCTTCAAAAAGGTTGAAAATTTTCACGACAGGATTTCGGCTTTAAAAAAGTCGAACATTTTCATGAAGTATTTCGGCTTCAAAAAGGTTGAAAATTTTCACGACAGGATTTCGGCTTTAAAAAAGTCGAACATTTTCATGAAGTATTTCGGCTTCAAAAAAGTCGAAAATTTTCATGAAATGATTTCGGCTTCAGAAAAGTTGAAAATTTTCACGACAGGATTTCGGCTTTAAAAAAGTCGAACATTTTCATGAAGTATTTGGGCTTCAAAAAAGTTGAAAATTTTCACGACAGGATTTCGGCTTTAAAAAAGTCGAACATTTTCATGAAGTATTTCGGCTTCAAAAAGGTTGAAAATTTTCACGACAGGATTTCGGCTTTAAAAAAGTCGAACATTTTCATGAAGTATTTGGGCTTCAAAAAAGTTGAAAATTTTCACGACAGGATTTCGGCTTTAAAAAAGTCGAACATTTTCATGAAGTATTTCGGATTCAAAAAGGTTGAAAATTTTCACGACAGGATTTCGGCTTTAAAAAAGTCGAACATTTTCACGAAGTATTTCGGCTTCAAAAAAGTTGAAAATTTTCATGAAAAGATTTCGACTTTAAAAAACTTGAAAATTTTCATGAAAAGATTTCGGCTTCAAAAAAGTTGAAAATTTTCACGACAGGATTTCGGCTTTAAAAAAGTCGAACATTTTCATGAAGTATTTCGGCTTCAAAAAGGTTGAAAATTTTCACGACAGGATTTCGGCTTTAAAAAAGTCGAACATTTTCATGAAGTATTTCGGCTTCAAAAAAGTTGAACATTTTCATGAAGTATTTGGGCTTCAAAAAAGTTGAAAATTTTCACGACAGGATTTCGGCTTTAAAAAACTCGAACATTTTCATGAAGTATTTCGGCTTCAAAAAGGTTGAAAATTTTCACGACAGGATTTCGGCTTTAAAAAAGTCGAACATTTTCATGAAGTATTTCAGCTTCTAAAAAGTTGAAAATTTTCATGAAAAGATTTCGGCTTCAAAAAAGTTGAAAATTTTCATGAAAAGATTTCGGCTTCAAAAAAGTTGAAAATTTTCACGACAGGATTTTGGCTTTAAAAAAGTCGAACATTTTCATGAAGTATTTGGGCTTCAAAAAAGTTGAAAATTTTCACGACAGGATTTCGGCTTTAAAAAAGTCGAACATTTTCATGAAGTATTTCAGCTTCAAAAAAGTTGAAAATTTTCATGAAAAGATTTCGGCTTCAAAAAAGTTGAAAATTTTAACTACAGGATTTCGGCTTTAAAAAAGTCGAACATTTTCATGAAGTATTTCAGCTTCAAAAAAGTTTAAAATTTTCATGAAAAGATTTCGGCTTCAAAAAAGTTGAAAATTTTCATGAAAAGATTTCAGCTTCAAAAAAGTTGAAAATTTTCACGACAGGATTTCGGCTTTAAAAAAGTCGAACATTTTCATGAAGTATTTCAGCTTCAAAAAAGTTGAAAATTTTCATGAAAAGATTTCGGCTTCAAAAAAGTTGAAAATTTTCATGAAAAGATTTCGGCTTCAAAAAAGTTGAAAATTTTCACGACAGGATTTCGGCTTTAAAAAAGTCGAACATTTTCATAAAGTATTTCAGCTTCAAAAAAGTTGAAAATTTTCATGAAAAGATTTCGGCTTCAAAAAAGTTGAAAATTTTCATGAAAAGATTTCGGCTTCAAAAAAGTTGAAAATTTTCACGACAGGATTTCGGCTTTAAAAAAGTCGAACATTTTCATGAAGTATTTCGGCTTCAAAAAAGTTGAACATTTTCATGAAGTATTTGGGCTTCAAAAAAGTTGAAAATTTTCACGACAGGATTTCGGCTTTAAAAAAGTCGAACATTTTCACGAAGTATTTCAGCTTCAAAAAAGTTGAAAATTTTCATGAAAAGATTTCGGCTTCAAAAAAGTTGAAAATTTTCATGAAAGGATTTCGGCTTCAAAAAAGTTGAAAATTTTCACGACAGGATTTCGGCTTTAAAAAAGTCGAACATTTTCATGAAGTATTTCAGCTTCAAAAAAGTTGAAAATTTTCATGAAAAGATTTCGGCTTCAAAAAATTTGAAAATTTTCATGAAAAGATTTCGGCTTCAAAAATGTTGAAAATTTTCATGAAAAGATTTCGGCTTCAAAAAAGTTGAAAATTTTCATGAAAAGATTTCGGCTTCAAAAAAGTTGAAAATTTTCACGACAGGATTTTGGCTTTAAAAAAGTCGAACATTTTCATGAAGTATTTGGGCTTCAAAAAAGATGAAAATTTTCACGACAGGATTTCGGCTTTAAAAAAGTCGAACATTTTCATGAAGTATTTCGGCTTCAAAAAGGTCGCAAATTTTCACGACAGGATTTCGGCTTTAAAAAAGTCGAACATTTTCATGAAGTATTTCGGCTTCAAAAAAGTTGAACATTTTCATGAAGTATTTGGGCTTCAAAAAAGTTGAAAATTTTCACGACAGGATTTCGGCTTTAAAAAAGTCGAACATTTTCACGAAGTATTTCAGCTTCAAAAAAGTTGAAAATTTTCATGAAAAGATTTCGGCTTCAAAAAAGTTGAAAATTTTCATGAAAGGATTTCGGCTTCAAAAAAGTTGAAAATTTTCACGACAGGATTTCGGCTTTAAAAAAGTCGAACATTTTCATGAAGTATTTCAGCTTCAAAAAAGTTGAAAATTTTCATGAAAAGATTTCGGCTTCAAAAAAGTTGAAAATTTTCATGAAAAGATTTCGGCTTCAAAAAAGTTGAAAATTTTCACGACAGGATTTTGGCTTAAAAAAGTCGAACATTTTCATGAAGTATTTGGGCTTCAAAAAAGATGAAAATTTTCACGACAGGATTTCGGCTTTAAAAAAGTCGAACATTTTCATGAAGTATTTCGGCTTCAAAAAGGTCGCAAATTTTCACGACAGGATTTCGGCTTTAAAAAAGTCGAACATTTTCATGAAGTATTTCGGCTTCAAAAAAGTTGAACATTTTCATGAAGTATTTGGGCTTCAAAAAAGTTGAAAATTTTCACGACAGGATTTCGGCTTTAAAAAAGTCGAACATTTTCATGAAGTATTTCAGCTTCAAAAAAGTTGAAAATTTTCATGAAAAGATTTCGGCTTCAAAAAAGTTGAAAATTTTCATGAAAAGATTTCGGCTTCAAAAAAGTTGAAAATTTTCACTACAGGATTTCGGCTTTAAAAAAGTCGAACATTTTCATGAAGTATTTCAGCTTCAAAAAAGTTTAAAATTTTCATGAAAAGATTTCGGCTTCAAAAAAGTTGAAAATTTTCATGAAAAGATTTCGGCTTCAAAAAAGTTGAAAATTTTCATGAAAGGATTTCGGCTTCAAAAAAGTTGAAAATTTTCACGACAGGATTTCGGCTTTAAAAAAGTCGAACATTTTCATGAAGTATTTCAGCTTCAAAAAAGTTGAAAATTTTCATGAAAAGATTTCGGCTTCAAAAAAGTTGAAAATTTTCATGAAAAGATTTCGGCTTCAAAAAAGTTGAAAATTTTCACGACAGGATTTCGGATTTAAAAAAGTCGAACATTTTCATGAAGTATTTCGGCTTCAAAAAAGTTGAAAATTTTCATGAAAAGATTTCAGCTTCAAAAAAGTTGAAAATTTTCACGACAGGATTTCGGCTTTAAAAAAGTCGAACATTTTCATGAAGTATTTCAGCTTCAAAAAAGTTTAAAATTTTCATGAAAAGATTTCGGCTTCAAAAAAGTTGAAAATTTTCATGAAAAGATTTCGGCTTCAAAAAAGTTGAAAATTTTCATGAAAAGATTTCGGCTTCAAAAAAGTTGAAAATTTTCACGACAGGATTTCGGCTATAAAAAAGTCGAACATTTTCATAAAGTATTTCAGCTTCAAAAAAGTTGAAAATTTTCATGAAAAGATTTCGGCTTCAAAAAAGTTGAAAATTTTCATGAAAAGATTTCGGCTTCAAAAAAGTTGAAAATTTTCACGACAGGATTTCGGCTTTAAAAAAGTCGAACATTTTCATGAAGTATTTCGGCTTCAAAAAAGTTGAACATTTTCATGAAGTATTTGGGCTTCAAAAAAGTTGAAAATTTTCACGACAGGATTTCGGCTTTAAAAAAGTCGAACATTTTCACGAAGTATTTCAGCTTCAAAAAAGTTGAAAATTTTCATGAAAAGATTTCGGCTTCAAAAAAGTTGAAAATTTTCATGAAAAGATTTCGGCTTCAAAAAAGTTGAAAATTTTCACGACAGGATTTCGGCTTTAAAAAAGTCGAACATTTTCATGAAGTATTTCAGCTTCTAAAAAGTTGAAAATTTTCATGAAAAGATTTCGGCTTCAAAAAAGTTGAAAATTTTCATGAAAAGATTTCGGCTTCAAAAAAGTTGAAAATTTTCATGAAAAGATTTCGGCTTCAAAAAAGTTGAAAATTTTCACGACAGGATTTCGGCTTTAAAAAAGTCGAACATTTTCATGAAGTATTTCAGCTTCTAAAAAGTTGAAAATTTTCACGACAGGATTTCGACTTTAAAAAAGTCGAACATTTTCATGAAGTATTTCGGCTTCAAAAAGGTTGATAATTTTCACGACAGGATTTCGGCTTTAAAAAAGTCGAACATTTTCATGAAGTATTTCGGCTTCAAAAAAGTTGAAAATTTTCATGAAAAGATTTCAGCTTCAAAAAAGTTGAAAATTTTCACGACAGGATTTCGGCTTTAAAAAAGTCGAACATTTTCATGAAGTATTTGGGCTTCAAAAAAGTTGAAAATTTTCACGACAGGATTTCGGCTTTAAAAAAGTCGAACATTTTCATAAAGTATTTCGGCTTCAAAAAAGTTGAACATTTTCATGAAGTATTTGGGCTTCAAAAAAGTTGAAAATTTTCACGACAGGATTTCGGCTTTAAAAAAGTCGAACATTTTCATGAAGTATTTCAGCTTCAAAAAAGTTGAAAATTTTCATGAAAAGATTTCGGCTTCAAAAAAGTTGAAAATTTTCATGAAAAGATTTCGGCTTCTAAAAGGTTGATAATTTTCACGACAGGATTTCGGCTTTAAAAAAGTCGAACATTTTCATGAAGTATTTCGGCTTCAAAAAAGTTGAAAATTTTCATGAAAAGATTTCAGCTTCAAAAAAGTTGAAAATTTTCACGACAGGATTTCGGCTTTAAAAAAGTCGAACATTTTCATGAAGTATTTGGGCTTCAAAAAAGTTGAAAATTTTCACGACAGGATTTCGGCTTTAAAAAAGTCGAACATTTTCATGAAGTATTTCGGCTTCAAAAAGGTTGAAAATTTTCACGACAGGATTTCGGCTTTAAAAAAGTCGAACATTTTCATAAAGTATTTCGGCTTCAAAAAAGTTGAACATTTTCATGAAGTATTTGGGCTTCAAAAAAGTTGAAAATTTTCACGACAGGATTTCGGCTTTAAAAAAGTCGAACATTTTCATGAAGTATTTCAGCTTCAAAAAAGTTTAAAATTTTCATGAAAAGATTTCGGCTTCAAAAAAGTTGAAAATTTTCATGAAAAGATTTCGGCTTCAAAAAAGTTGAAAATTTTCATGAAAAGATTTCGGCTTCAAAAAAGTTGAAAATTTTCACGACAGGATTTCGGCTATAAAAAAGTCGAACATTTTCATAAAGTATTTCAGCTTCAAAAAAGTTGAAAATTTTCATGAAAAGATTTCGGCTTCAAAAAAGTTGAAAATTTTCATGAAAAGATTTCGGCTTCAAAAAAGTTGAAAATTTTCACGACAGGATTTCGGCTTTAAAAAAGTCGAACATTTTCATGAAGTATTTCGGCTTCAAAAAAGTTGAACATTTTCATGAAGTATTTGGGCTTCAAAAAAGTTGAAAATTTTCACGACAGGATTTCGGCTTTAAAAAAGTCGAACATTTTCACGAAGTATTTCAGCTTCAAAAAAGTTGAAAATTTTCATGAAAAGATTTCGGCTTCAAAAAAGTTGAAAATTTTCATGAAAAGATTTCGGCTTCAAAAAAGTTGAAAATTTTCACGACAGGATTTCGGCTTTAAAAAAGTCGAACATTTTCATGAAGTATTTCAGCTTCTAAAAAGTTGAAAATTTTCATGAAAAGATTTCGGCTTCAAAAAAGTTGAAAATTTTCATGAAAAGATTTCGGCTTCAAAAAAGTTGAAAATTTTCATGAAAAGATTTCGGCTTCAAAAAAGTTGAAAATTTTCACGACAGGATTTCGGCTTTAAAAAAGTCGAACATTTTCATGAAGTATTTCAGCTTCTAAAAAGTTGAAAATTTTCACGACAGGATTTCGACTTTAAAAAAGTCGAACATTTTCATGAAGTATTTCGGCTTCAAAAAGGTTGATAATTTTCACGACAGGATTTCGGCTTTAAAAAAGTCGAACATTTTCATGAAGTATTTCGGCTTCAAAAAAGTTGAAAATTTTCATGAAAAGATTTCAGCTTCAAAAAAGTTGAAAATTTTCACGACAGGATTTCGGCTTTAAAAAAGTCGAACATTTTCATGAAGTATTTGGGCTTCAAAAAAGTTGAAAATTTTCACGACAGGATTTCGGCTTTAAAAAAGTCGAACATTTTCATGAAGTATTTCGGCTTCAAAAAGTTTGAAAATTTTCACGACAGGATTTCGGCTTTAAAAAAGTCGAACATTTTCATAAAGTATTTCGGCTTCAAAAAAGTTGAACATTTTCATGAAGTATTTGGGCTTCAAAAAAGTTGAAAATTTTCACGACAGGATTTCGGCTTTAAAAAAGTCGAACATTTTCATGAAGTATTTCAGCTTCAAAAAAGTTGAAAATTTTCATGAAAAGATTTCGGCTTCAAAAAAGTTGAAAATTTTCATGAAAAGATTTCGGCTTCTAAAAGGTTGATAATTTTCACGACAGGATTTCGGCTTTAAAAAAGTCGAACATTTTCATGAAGTATTTCGGCTTCAAAAAAGTTGAAAATTTTCATGAAAAGATTTCAGCTTCAAAAAAGTTGAAAATTTTCACGACAGGATTTCGGCTTTAAAAAAGTCGAACATTTTCATGAAGTATTTCAGCTTCTAAAAAGTTGAAAATTTTCATGAAAAGATTTCGGCTTCAAAAAAGTTGAAAATTTTCATGAAAAGATTTCGACTTTAAAAAACTTGAAAATTTTCATGAAAAGATTTCGGCTTCAAAAAAGTTGAAAATTTTCACGACAGGATTTCGGCTTTAAAAAAGTCGAACATTTTCATGAAGTATTTCGGCTTCAAAAAAGTCGAAAATTTTCATGAAATGATTTCAGCTTCAAAAAAGTTGAAAATTTTCACGACAGGATTTCGTCTTTAAAAAAGTCGAACATTTTCATGAAGTATTTGGGCTTCAAAAAAGTTGAAAATTTTCACGACAGGATTTCGGCTTTAAAAAAGTCGAACATTTTCATGAAGTATTTCGGCTTCAAAAAGGTTGAAAATTTTCACGACAGGATTTCGGCTTTAAAAAAGTCGAACATTTTCATGAAGTATTTCGGCTTCAAAAAAGTCGAAAATTTTCATGAAATGATTTCAGCTTCAAAAAAGTTGAAAATTTTCACGACAGGATTTCGGCTTTAAAAAAGTCGAACATTTTCATGAAGTATTTGGGCTTCAAAAAAGTTGAAAATTTTCACGACAGGATTTCGGCTTTAAAAAAGTCGAACATTTTCATGAAGTATTTCGGCTTCAAAAAGGTTGAAAATTTTCACGACAGGATTTCGGCTTTAAAAAAGTCGAACATTTTCATGAAGTATTTCAGCTTCTAAAAAGTTGAAAATTTTCATGAAAAGATTTCGGCTTCAAAAAAGTTGAAAATTTTCATGAAAAGATTTCGACTTTAAAAAACTTGAAAATTTTCATGAAAAGATTTCGGCTTCAAAAAAGTTGAAAATTTTCACGACAGGATTTCGGCTTTAAAAAAGTCGAACATTTTCATGAAGTATTTCGGCTTCAAAAAAGTCGAAAATTTTCATGAAATGATTTCAGCTTCAAAAAAGTTGAAAATTTTCACGACAGGATTTCGGCTTTAAAAAAGTCGAACATTTTCATGAAGTATTTGGGCTTCAAAAAAGTTGAAAATTTTCACGACAGGATTTCGGCTTTAAAAAAGTCGAACATTTTCATGAAGTATTTCGGCTTCAAAAAAGTTGAACATTTTCATGAAGTATTTGGGCTTCAAAAAAGTTGAAAATTTTCACGACAGGATTTCGGCTTTAAAAAAGTCGAACATTTTCACGAAGTATTTCAGCTTCAAAAAAGTTGAAAATTTTCATGAAAAGATTTCGGCTTCAAAAAAGTTGAAAATTTTCATGAAAGGATTTCGGCTTCAAAAAAGTTGAAAATTTTCACGACAGGATTTCGGCTTTAAAAAAGTCGAACATTTTCATGAAGTATTTCAGCTTCAAAAAAGTTGAAAATTTTCATGAAAAGATTTCGGCTTCAAAAAATTTGAAAATTTTCATGAAAAGATTTCGGCTTCAAAAATGTTGAAAATTTTCATGAAAAGATTTCGGCTTCAAAAAAGTTGAAAATTTTCATGAAAAGATTTCGGCTTCAAAAAAGTTGAAAATTTTCACGACAGGATTTTGGCTTTAAAAAAGTCGAACATTTTCATGAAGTATTTGGGCTTCAAAAAAGATGAAAATTTTCACGACAGGATTTCGGCTTTAAAAAAGTCGAACATTTTCATGAAGTATTTCGGCTTCAAAAAGGTCGCAAATTTTCACGACAGGATTTCGGCTTTAAAAAAGTCGAACATTTTCATGAAGTATTTCGGCTTCAAAAAAGTTGAACATTTTCATGAAGTATTTGGGCTTCAAAAAAGTTGAAAATTTTCACGACAGGATTTCGGCTTTAAAAAAGTCGAACATTTTCACGAAGTATTTCAGCTTCAAAAAAGTTGAAAATTTTCATGAAAAGATTTCGGCTTCAAAAAAGTTGAAAATTTTCATGAAAGGATTTCGGCTTCAAAAAAGTTGAAAATTTTCACGACAGGATTTCGGCTTTAAAAAAGTCGAACATTTTCATGAAGTATTTCAGCTTCAAAAAAGTTGAAAATTTTCATGAAAAGATTTCGGCTTCAAAAAAGTTGAAAATTTTCATGAAAAGATTTCGGCTTCAAAAAAGTTGAAAATTTTCACGACAGGATTTTGGCTTAAAAAAGTCGAACATTTTCATGAAGTATTTTGGCTTCAAAAAATTTCAAAAATTTTCATGAAGTATTTCGGATTCAAAAAAGTCGAACATTTTCACGACAGGATTTCGGCGTTAAAAAAGTCGAACATTTTCATGAAGTATTTCAGCTTCAAAAAAGTTGAAAATTTTCATGAAAAGATTTCGGCTTCAACAAAGTTGAAAATTTTCATGAAAAGATTTCGGCTTCAAAAAAGTTGAAAATTTTCATGAAAAGATTTCGGCTTCAAAAAAGTTGAAAATTTTCATGAAAAGATTTCGGCTTCAAAAAAGTTGAAAATTTTCACGACAGGATTTCGGCTTTAAAAAAGTCGAACATTTTCATGAAGTATTTCAGCTTCAAAAAAGTTGAAAATTTTCATGAAAAGATTTCGGCTTCAAAAAAGTTGAAAATTTTCATGAAAAGATTTCGGCTTCAAAAAAGTTGAAAATTTTCACGACAGGATTTCAGCTTCAAAAAAGTTGAAAATTTTCATGAAAAGATTTCGGCTTCAAAAAAGTTGAAAATTTTCATGAAAAGATTTCGGCTTTAAAAGAGTTGAAAATTTTCACGACAGGATTTCTACTTTAAAAAAGTCGAACATTTTCATGAAGTATTTCGGCTTTAAAAAAGTTGAAAATTTTCATGAGGTATTTCGGCTTCAAAAAAGTTGAAAATTTTCACGACAGGATTTCGGCGTTAAAAAAGTCGAACATTTTCATGAAGTATTTCAGATTCAAAAAAGTTGAAAATTTTCATGAAAAGATTTCGGATTCAAAAAAGTTGAAAATTTTCACGACAGGATTTCGACTTTAAAAAAGTCAAACATTTTCATAAAGTATTTCGGCTTCAAAAAGGTTGAAAATTTTCACGACAGTATTTCGGCTTCAAAAAAGTTGAATATTTTCATGAAGTATTTGGGCTTCAAAAAAGTTGAAAATTTTCACGACAGGATTTCAGCTTTAAAAAAGTCAAACATTTTCATGAAGTATTTCAGCTTCAAAAAAGTTGAAAATTTTCATGAAAAGATTTCGGCTTCAAAAAAGTTGAAAATTTTCATGAAAAGATTTCGGCTTCAAAAAAGTTGAAAATTTTCATGAAAAGATTTCGGCTTCAAAAAAGTTGAAAATTTTCACGACAGGATTTCGGCTTTAAAAAAGTCGAACATTTTCATGAAGTATTTCAGATTCAAAAAAGTTGAAAATTTTCATGAAAAGATTTCGGCTTCAAAAAAGTTGAAAATTTTCATGAAAAGATTTCGGCTTCAAAAAAGTTGAAAATTTTCATGAAAAGATTTCGGCTTCAAAAAAGTTGAAAATTTTCAGGACAGGATTTCGGCTTTAAAAAAGTCGAACATTTTCATGAAGTATTTCAGCTTCAAAAGAGTTGAAAATTTTGATGAAAAGATTTCGGCTTCAAAAAAGTTGAAAATTTTCATGAAAAGATTTCGGCTTCAAAAAAGTTGAAAATTTTCATGAAAAGATTTCGGCTTCAAAAAAGTTGAAAATTTTCACGACAGAATTTCAGCTTTAAAAAAGTCGAACATTTTCATGAAGTATTTCGGCTTCAAAAAATTTGAAAATTTTCATGAAGTATTTCGGATTCAAAAAAGTTGAAGATTTTCACGACAGGATTTCGGCGTTAAAAAAGTCGAACATTTTCATGAAGTATTTCAGCTTCAAAAAAGTTGAAAATTTTCATGAAAAGATTTCGGCTTCAAAAAAGTTGAAAATTTTCATGAAAAGATTTCGGCTTCAAAAAAGTTGAAAATTTTCACGACAGGATTTCAGCTTTAAAAAAGTCAAACATTTTCATGAAGTATTTCAGCTTCAAAAAAGTTGAAAATTTTCATGAAAAGATTTCGGCTTCAAAAAAGTTGAACATTTTCATGAAAAGATTTCGGCTTCAAAAAAGTTGAAAATTTTCATGAAAAGATTTCGGCTTCAAAAAAGTTGAAAATTTTCACGACAGGATTTCGGCTTTAAAAATGTCGAACATTTTCATGAAGTATTTCAGCTTCAAAAAAGTTGAAAATTTTCATGAAAAGATTTCGGCTTCAAAAAAGTTGAAAATTTTCATGAAAAGATTCCGGCTTCAAAAAAGTTGAAAATTTTCACGACAGAATTTCGGCTTTAAAAAAGTCGAACATTTTCATGAAGTATTTTGGCTTCAAAAAATTTCAAAAATTTTCATGAAGTATTTCGGATTCAAAAAAGTCGAACATTTTCACGACAGGATTTCGGCGTTAAAAAAGTCGAACATTTTCATGAAGTATTTCAGCTTCAAAAAAGTTGAAAATTTTCATGAAAAGATTTCGGCTTCAACAAAGTTGAAAATTTTCATGAAAAGATTTCGGCTTCAAAAAAGTTGAAAATTTTCATGAAAAGATTTCGGCTTCAAAAAAGTTGAAAATTTTCATGAAAAGATTTCGGCTTCAAAAAAGTTGAAAATTTTCACGACAGGATTTCGGCTTTAAAAAAGTCGAACATTTTCATGAAGTATTTCAGCTTCAAAAAAGTTGAAAATTTTCATGAAAAGATTTCGGCTTCAAAAAAGTTGAAAATTTTCATGAAAAGATTTCGGCTTCAAAAAAGTTGAAAATTTTCACGACAGGATTTCAGCTTCAAAAAAGTTGAAAATTTTCATGAAAAGATTTCGGCTTCAAAAAAGTTGAAAATTTTCATGAAAAGATTTCGGCTTTAAAAGAGTTGAAAATTTTCACGACAGGATTTCTACTTTAAAAAAGTCGAACATTTTCATGAAGTATTTCGGCTTTAAAAAAGTTGAAAATTTTCATGAGGTATTTCGGCTTCAAAAAAGTTGAAAATTTTCACGACAGGATTTCGGCGTTAAAAAAGTCGAACATTTTCATGAAGTATTTCAGATTCAAAAAAGTTGAAAATTTTCATGAAAAGATTTCGGCTTCAAAAAAGTTGAAAATTTTCATGAAAAGATTTCGGCTTCAAAAAAGTTGAAAATTTTCACGACAGGATTTCAGCTTTAAAAAAGTCAAACATTTTCATGAAGTATTTCAGCTTCAAAAAAGTTGAAAATTTTCATGAAAAGATTTCGGCTTCAAAAAAGTTGAACATTTTCATGAAAAGATTTCGGCTTCAAAAAAGTTGAAAATTTTCATGAAAAGATTTCGGCTTCAAAAAAGTTGAAAATTTTCACGACAGGATTTCGGCTTTAAAAAAGTCGAACATTTTCATGAAGTATTTCAGATTCAAAAAAGTTGAAAATTTTCATGAAAAGATTTCGGCTTCAAAAAAGTTGAAAATTTTCATGAAAAGATTTCGGCTTCAAAAAAGTTGAAAATTTTCATGAAAAGATTTCGGCTTCAAAAAAGTTGAAAATTTTCAGGACAGGATTTCGGCTTTAAAAAAGTCGAACATTTTCATGAAGTATTTCAGCTTCAAAAGAGTTGAAAATTTTGATGAAAAGATTTCGGCTTCAAAAAAGTTGAAAATTTTCATGAAAAGATTTCGGCTTCAAAAAAGTTGAAAATTTTCATGAAAAGATTTCGGCTTCAAAAAAGTTGAAAATTTTCACGACAGAATTTCAGCTTTAAAAAAGTCGAACATTTTCATGAAGTATTTCGGCTTCAAAAAATTTGAAAATTTTCATGAAGTATTTCGGATTCAAAAAAGTTGAAGATTTTCACGACAGGATTTCGGCGTTAAAAAAGTCGAACATTTTCATGAAGTATTTCAGCTTCAAAAAAGTTGAAAATTTTCATGAAAAGATTTCGGCTTCAAAAAAGTTGAAAATTTTCATGAAAAGATTTCGGCTTCAAAAAAGTTGAAAATTTTCACGACAGGATTTCGGCTTTAAAAAAGTTGAACATTTTCATGAAGTATTTCGGATTCAAAAAAGTTGAAAATTTTCACGACAGGATTTCGACTTTAAAAAAGTCAAACATTTTCATGAAGTATTTCGGCTTCAAAAAGGTTGAAAATTTTCACGACAGTATTTCGGCTTCAAAAAAGTTGAATATTTTCATGAAGTATTTGGGCTTCAAAAAAGTTGAAAATTTTCACGACAGGATTTCAGCTTTAAAAAAGTCAAACATTTTCATGAAGTATTTCAGCTTCTAAAAAGTTGAAAATTTTCATGAAAAGATTTCGGCTTCAAAAAAGTTGAAAATTTTCATGAAAAGATTTCGGCTTCAAAAAAGTTGAAAATTGTCACGACAGGATTTCGGCTTTAAAAAAGTCGAACATTTTCATGAAGTATTTCAGCTTCTAAAAAGTTGAAAATTTTCATGAAAAGATTTCGGCTTCAAAAAAGTTGAAAATTTTCATGAAAAGATTTCGGCTTCAAAAGAGTTGAAAATTTTCACGACAGGATTTCGACTTTAAAAAAGTCGAACATTTTCATGAAGTATTTCGGCTTTAAAAAAGTTGAAAATTTTCATGAAGTTTTTCGGCTTCAAAAAAGTTGAAAATTTTCACAACAGGATTTCGGCGTTAAAAAAGTCGAACATTTTCATGAAGTATTTCAGTTTCAAAAAAGTTGAAAATTTCATGAAAAGATTTCGGCTTCAAAAAAGTTGCAAATTTTCATGAAAAGATTTCGGCTTCAAAAAAGTTGAAAATTTTCATGAAAAGATTTCGGCTTCAAAAAAGTTGAAAATTTTCACGACAGGATTTCGGCTTTAAAAATGTCGAACATTTTCATGAAGTATTTCAGCTTCAAAAAAGTTGAAAATTTTCATGAAAAGATTTCGGCTTCAAAAAAGTTGAAAATTTTCATGAAAAGATTCCGGCTTCAAAAAAGTTGAAAATTTTCACGACAGAATTTCGGCTTTAAAAAAGTCGAACATTTTCATGAAGTATTTTGGCTTCAAAAAATTTCAAAAATTTTCATGAAGTATTTCGGATTCAAAAAAGTCGAACATTTTCACGACAGGATTTCGGCGTTAAAAAAGTCGAACATTTTCATGAAGTATTTCAGCTTCAAAAAAGTTGAAAATTTTCATGAAAAGATTTCGGCTTCAACAAAGTCGAACATTTTCATGAAAAGATTTCGGCTTCAAAAAAGTTGAAAATTTTCATGAAAAGATTTCGGCTTCAAAAAAGTTGAAAATTTTCATGAAAAGATTTCGGCTTCAAAAAAGTTGAAAATTTTCACGACAGGATTTCGGCTTTAAAAAAGTCGAACATTTTCATGAAGTATTTCAGCTTCAAAAAAGTTGAAAATTTTCATGAAAAGATTTCGGCTTCATAAAAGTTGAAAATTTTCATGAAAAGATTTCGGCTTCAAAAAAGTTGAAAATTTTCACGACAGGATTTCGGCTTTAAAAAAGTCGAACATTTTCATGAAGTATTTCAGCTTCAAAAAAGTTGAAAATTTTCATGAAAAGATTTCGGCTTCAAAAAAGTTGAAAATTTTCATGAAAAGATTTCGGCTTTAAAAGAGTTGAAAATTTTCACGACAGGATTTCTACTTTAAAAAAGTCGAACATTTTCATGAAGTATTTCAGCTTTAAAAAAGTTGAAAATTTTCATGAGGTATTTCGGCTTCAAAAAAGTTGAAAATTTTCACGACAGGATTTCGGCGTTAAAAAAGTCGAACATTTTCATGAAGTATTTCAGATTCAAAAAAGTTGAAAATTTTCATGAAAAGATTTCGGATTCAAAAAAGTTGAAAATTTTCACGACAGGATTTCGACTTTAAAAAAGTCAAACATTTTCATGAAGTATTTCGGCTTCAAAAAGGTTGAAAATTTTCACGACAGTATTTCGGCTTCAAAAAAGTTGAATATTTTCATGAAGTATTTGGGCTTCAAAAAAGTTGAAAATTTTCACGACAGGATTTCAGCTTTAAAAAAGTCGAACATTTTCATGAAGTATTTCAGCTTCTAAAAAGTTGAAAATTTTCATGAAAAGATTTCGGCTTCAAAAAAGTTGAAAATTTTCATGAAAAGATTTCGGCTTCAAAAAAGTTGAAAATTTTCACGACAGGATTTCGGCTTTAAAAAAGTCGAACATTTTCATGAAGTATTTGGGCTTCAAAAAAGTTGAAAATTTTCACGAAAAGATTTCGGCTTTAAAAAAGTCGAACATTTTCATGAAGTATTTCGGCTTCAAAAAGATTGAAAATTTTCACGACAGGATGTCGGCTTTAAAAAAGTCGAACATTTTCATGAAGTATTTCGGCTCCAAAAAAGTTGAAAATTTTCATGAAAAGATTTCGGCTTCAAAAAAGTTGAAAATTTTCACGACAGGATTTCGGCTTTAAAAAAGTCGAACATTTTCATGAAGTATTTCGGATTCAAAAAAGTTGAAAATTTTCATGAAAAGATTTTGGCTTCAAAAAAGTTGAAAATTATCATGAAAAGATTTCGGCTTCAAAAAAGTTGAAAATTTTCACGACAGGATTTCGGCGTCAAAAAAGTCGAACATTTTCATGAAGTATTTCAGCTTCAAAAAAGTTGAAAATTTTCATGAAAAGATTTCGGCTTCAAAAAAGTTGAAAATTTTCATGAAAAGATTTCGGCTTCAAAAGAGTTGAAAATTTTCACGACAGGATTTCGACTTTAAAAAAGTCGAACATTTTCATGAAGTATTTCGGCTTCAAAAAAGTTGAAAATTTTCATGAAACGATTTCGGCTTCAAAAAAGTTGAAAATTTTCATGAAAAGATTTCGGCTTTAAAAGAGTTGAAAATTTTCACGACAGGATTTCTACTTTAAAAAAGTCGAACATTTTCATGAAGTATTTCGGCTTTAAAAAAGTTGAATATTTTCATGAAGTATTTGGGCTTCAAAAAAGTTGAAAATTTTCAGGAAAGGATTTCGGCTTTAAAAAAGTCGAACATTTTCATGAAGTATTTCGGCTTCAAAAAGGTTGAAAATTTTCACGACAGGATTTCGGCTTTAAAAAAGTCGAACATTTTCATGAAGTATTTCGGCTTCAAAAAAGTTGAACATTTTCATGAAGTATTTGGACTTCAAAAAAGTTGAAAATTTTCACGACAGGATTTCGGCTTTAAAAAATTCGAACATTTTCATGAAGTATTTCAGATTCAAAAAAGTTGAAAATTTTCATGAAAAGATTTCGGCTTCAAAAAAGTTGAAAATTTTCATGAAAAGATTTCGGCTTCAAAAAAGTTGAAAATTTTCACGACAGGATTTCGGCTTTAAAAAAGTCGAACATTTTCATGAAGTATTTCAGCTTCAAAAAAGTTGAAAATTTTCATGAAAAGATTTCGGCTTCAAAAAAGTTGAAAATTTTCATGAAAAGATTTCGGCTTTAAAAGAGTTGAAAATTTTCACGACAGGATTTCTACTTTAAAAAAGTCGAACATTTTCATGAAGTATTTCGGCTTTAAAAAAGTTGAAAATTTTCATGAGGTATTTCGGCTTCAAAAAAGTTGAAAATTTTCACGACAGGATTTCGGCGTTAAAAAAGTCGAACATTTTCATGAAGTATTTCAGATTCAAAAAAGTTGAAAATTTTCATGAAAAGATTTCGGCTTCAAAAAAGTTGAAAATTTTCATGAAAAGATTTCGGATTCAAAAAAGTTGAAAATGTTCATGAAAAGATTTCGGCTTCAAAAAAGTTGAAAATTTTCACGACAGGATTTCGGCTTTAAAAATGTCGAACATTTTCATGAAGTATTTCAGCTTCAAAAAAGTTGAAAATTTTCATGAAAAGATTTCGGCTTCAAAAAAGTTGAAAATTTTCATGAACAGATTTCGGCTTCAAAAAAGGTGAAAATTTTCACGACAGGATTTCGGCTTTAAAAAAGTCGAACATTTTCATGAAGTATTTCGGCTTCGAAAAATTTCAAAAATTTTCATGAAGTATTTCGGATTCAAAAAAGTCGAACATTTTCACGACAGGATTTCGGCGTTAAAAAAGTCGAACATTTTCATGAAGTATTTTAGCTTCAAAAAAGTTGAAAATTTTCATGAAAAGATTTCGGCTTCAAAAGAGTTGAAAATTTTCATGAAAAGATTTCGGCTTCAAAAAAGTTGAAAATTTTCATGAAAAGATTTCGGCTTCAAAAAAGTTGAAAATTTTCACGACAGGATTTCGGCTTTAAAAAAGTCGAACATTTTCATGAAGTATTTGGGCTTCAAAAAAGTTGAAAATTTTCACGAAAAGATTTCGGCTTTAAAAAAGTCGAACATTTTCATGAAGTATTTCGGCTTCAAAAAGGTTGAAAATTTTCACGACAGGATTTCGGCTTTAAAAAAGTCGAACATTTTCATGAAGTATTTCGGCTTCAAAAAAGTTGAACATTTTCATGAAGTATTTGGGCTTCAAAAAAGTTAGATATTTTCACGACAGGATTTCGGCTTTAAAAAAGTCGAACATTTTCATGAAGTATTTCAGCTTCAAAAAAGTTGAAAATTTTCATGAAAAGATTTCGGCTTCAAAAAAGTTGAAAATTTTCATGAAAAGATTTCGGCTTCAAAAAAGTTGAAAATTTTCACGACAGGATTTCGGCTTTAAAAAAGTTGAACATTTTCGTGAAGTATTTGGGCTTCAAAAAAGTTGAAAATTTTCACGACAGGATTTCGGCTTTAAAAAATTCGAACATTTTCATGAAGTATTTCAGATTCAAAAAAGTTGAAAATTTTCATGAAAAGATTTCGGCTTCAAAAAAGTTGAAAATTTTCATGAAAAGATTTCGGCTTCAAAAAAGTTGAAAATTTTCACGACAGGATTTCGGCTTTATAAAAGTCGAACATTTTCATGAAGTATTTCAGCTTCAAAAAAGTTGAAAATTTTCATGAAAAGATTTTGGCTTCAAAAAAGTTGAAAATTTTCACGACAGGATTTCCGCTTTAAAAAAGTCTAACATTTTCATGAAGTATTTCGGCTTCAAAAAGGTTACAAATTTTCATGACAGGATTTCGGCTTTAAAAAAGTCGAACATTTTCATGAAGTATTTCAACTTCAAAAAAGTTGAAAATTTTCATGAAAAGATTTCGGCTTCAAAAAAGTTGAAAATTTTCATGAAGTATTTGGGCTTCAAAAAAGTTGAATATTTTCACGACAGGATTTCGGCTTCAAAAAAGTCTAACATTTTCATGAAGTATTTCGGCTTCAAAAAGGTTACAAATTTTCATGACAGGATTTCGGCTTTAAAAAAGTCGAACATTTTCATGAAGTATTTCAGCTTCAAAAAAGTTGAAAATTTTCACGAAAGGATTTCGGCTTTAAAAAAGTCGAACATTTTCATGAAGTATTTCGGCTTCAAAAAGGTTGAAAATTTTCACGACAGGATTTCGGCTTTAAAAAAGTCAAACATTTTCATGAAGTATTTCGGCTTCAAAAAAGTTGAACATTTTCATGAAGTATTTGGGCTTCAAAAAAGTTGAAAATTTTCACGACAGGATTTCGGCTTTAAAAAATTCGAACATTTTCATGAAGTATTTCAGATTCAAAAAAGTTGAAAATTTTCATGAAAAGATTTCGGCTTCAAAAAAGTTGAAAATTTTCATGAAAAGATTTCGGCTTCAAAAAAGTTGAAAATTTTCACGACAGGATTTCGGCTTTAAAAAAGTCGAACATTTTCATGAAGTATTTCAGCTTCAAAAAAGTTGAAAATTTTCATGAAAAGATTTCGGCTTCAAAAAAGTTGAAAATTTTCATGAAAAGATTTCGGCTTTAAAAGAGTTGAAAATTTTCACGACAGGATTTCTACTTTAAAAAAGTCGAACATTTTCATGAAGTATTTCGACTTTAAAAAAGTTGAAAATTTTCATGAGGTATTTCGGCTTCAAAAAAGTTGAAAATTTTCACGACAGGATTTCGGCGTTAAAAAAGTCGAACATTTTCATGAAGTATTTCAGATTCAAAAAAGTTGAAAATTTTCATGAAAAGATTTCGGCTTCAAAAAAGTTGAAAATTTTCATGAAAAGATTTCGGATTCAAAAAAGTTGAAAATGTTCATGAAAAGATTTCGGCTTCAAAAAAGTTGAAAATTTTCACGACAGGATTTCGGCTTTAAAAATGTCGAACATTTTCATGAAGTATTTCAGCTTCAAAAAAGTTGAAAATTTTCATGAAAAGATTTCGGCTTCAAAAAAGTTGAAAATTTTCATGAACAGATTTCGGCTTCAAAAAAGGTGAAAATTTTCACGACAGGATTTCGGCTTTAAAAAAGTCGAACATTTTCATGAAGTATTTCGGCTTCAAAAAATTTCAAAAATTTTCATGAAGTATTTCGGATTCAAAAAAGTCGAACATTTTCACGACAGGATTTCGGCGTTAAAAAAGTCGAACATTTTCATGAAGTATTTTAGCTTCAAAAAAGTTGAAAATTTTCATGAAAAGATTTCGGCTTCAAAAGAGTTGAAAATTTTCATGAAAAGATTTCGGCTTCAAAAAAGTTGAAAATTTTCATGAAAAGATTTCGGCTTCAAAAAAGTTGAAAATTTTCACGACAGGATTTCGGCTTTAAAAAAGTCGAACATTTTCATGAAGTATTTGGGCTTCAAAAAAGTTGAAAATTTTCACGAAAAGATTTCGGCTTTAAAAAAGTCGAACATTTTCATGAAGTATTTCGGCTTCAAAAAGGTTGAAAATTTTCACGACAGGATTTCGGCTTTAAAAAAGTCGAACATTTTCATGAAGTATTTCGGCTTCAAAAAAGTTGAACATTTTCATGAAGTATTTGGGCTTCAAAAAAGTTGAATATTTTCACGACAGGATTTCGGCTTTAAAAAAGTCGAACATATTCATGAAGTATTTCAGCTTCAAAAAAGTTGAAAATTTTCATGAAAAGATTTCGGCTTCAAAAAAGTTGAAAATTTTCATGAACAGATTTCGGCTTCAAAAAAGGTGAAAATTTTCACGACAGGATTTCGGCTTTAAAAAAGTCGAACATTTTCATGAAGTATTTCGACTTTAAAAAAGTTGAAAATTTTCATGAGGTATTTCGGCTTCAAAAAAGTTGAAAATTTTCACGACAGGATTTCGGCTTTAAAAAAGTCGAACATTTTCATGAAGTATTTCGGCTTCAAAAAATTTCAAAAATTTTCATGAAGTATTTCGGATTCAAAAAAGTCGAACATTTTCACGACAGGATTTCGGCGTTAAAAAAGTCGAACATTTTCATGAAGTATTTTAGCTTCAAAAAAGTTGAAAATTTTCATGAAAAGATTTCGGCTTCAAAAGAGTTGAAAATTTTCATGAAAAGATTTCGGCTTCAAAAAAGTTGAAAATTTTCATGAAAAGATTTCGGCTTCAAAAAAGTTGAAAATTTTCACGACAGGATTTCGGCTTTAAAAAAGTCGAACATTTTCATGAAGTATTTGGGCTTCAAAAAAGTTGAAAATTTTCACGAAAAGATTTCGGCTTTAAAAAAGTCGAACATTTTCATGAAGTATTTCGGCTTCAAAAAGGTTGAAAATTTTCACGACAGGATTTCGGCTTTAAAAAGTCGAACATTTTCATGAAGTATTTCGGCTTCAAAAAAGTTGAACATTTTCATGAAGTATTTGGGCTTCAAAAAAGTTGAATATTTTCACGACAGGATTTCGGCTTTAAAAAAGTCGAACATATTCATGAAGTATTTCAGCTTCAAAAAAGTTGAAAATTTTCATGAAAAGATTTCGGCTTCAAAAAAGTTGAAAATTTTCATGAACAGATTTCGGCTTCAAAAAAGGTGAAAATTTTCACGACAGGATTTCGGCTTTAAAAAAGTCGAACATTTTCATGAAGTATTTCGGCTTCAAAAAATTTCAAAAATTTTCATGAAGTATTTCGGATTCAAAAAAGTCGAACATTTTCACGACAGGATTTCGGCGTTAAAAAAGTCGAACATTTTCATGAAGTATTTTAGCTTCAAAAAAGTTGAAAATTTTCATGAAAAGATTTCGGCTTCAAAAGAGTTGAAAATTTTCATGAAAAGATTTCGGCTTCAAAAAAGTTGAAAATTTTCATGAAAAGATTTCGGCTTCAAAAAAGTTGAAAATTTTCACGACAGGATTTCGGCTTTAAAAAAGTTGAACATTTTCGTGAAGTATTTGGGCTTCAAAAAAGTTGAAAATTTTCACGACAGGATTTCGGCTTTAAAAAAGTCTAACATTTTCATGAAGTATTTCGGCTTCAAAAAGGTTACAAATTTTCATGACAGGATTTCGGCTTTAAAAAAGTCGAACATTTTCATGAAGTATTTCAACTTCAAAAAAGTTGAAAATTTTCATGAAAAGATTTCGGCTTCAAAAAAGTTGAAAATTTTCATGAAGTATTTGGGCTTCAAAAAAGTTGAATATTTTCACGACAGGATTTCGGCTTCAAAAAAGTCTAACATTTTCATGAAGTATTTCGGCTTCAAAAAGGTTACAAATTTTCATGACAGGATTTCGGCTTTAAAAAAGTCGAACATTTTCATGAAGTATTTCAGCTTCAAAAAAGTTGAAAATTTTCACGAAAGGATTTCGGCTTTAAAAAAGTCGAACATTTTCATGAAGTATTTCGGCTTCAAAAAGGTTGAAAATTTTCACGACAGGATTTCGGCTTTAAAAAAGTCAAACATTTTCATGAAGTATTTCGGCTTCAAAAAAGTTGAACATTTTCATGAAGTATTTGGGCTTCAAAAAAGTTGAAAATTTTCACGACAGGATTTCGGCTTTAAAAAAGTCGAACATTTTCATGAAGTATTTCAGCTTCAAAAAAGTTGAAAATTTTCATGAAAAGATTTCGGCTTCAAAAAAGTTGAAAATTTTCATGAAAAGATTTCGGCTTCAAAAAAGTTGAAAATTTTCATGAAAAGATTTCGGCTTTAAAAGAGTTGAAAATTTTCACGACAGGATTTCTACTTTAAAAAAGTCGAACATTTTCATGAAGTATTTCGACTTTAAAAAAGTTGAAAATTTTCATGAGGTATTTCGGCTTCAAAAAAGTTGAAAATTTTCACGACAGGATTTCGGCGTTAAAAAAGTCGAACATTTTCATGAAGTATTTCAGATTCAAAAAAGTTGAAAATTTTCATGAAAAGATTTCGGCTTCAAAAAAGTTGAAAATTTTCATGAAAAGATTTCGGATTCAAAAAAGTTGAAAATGTTCATGAAAAGATTTCGGCTTCAAAAAAGTTGAAAATTTTCACGACAGGATTTCGGCTTTAAAAATGTCGAACATTTTCATGAAGTATTTCAGCTTCAAAAAAGTTGAAAATTTTCATGAAAAGATTTCGGCTTCAAAAAAGTTGAAAATTTTCATGAACAGATTTCGGCTTCAAAAAAGGTGAAAATTTTCACGACAGGATTTCGGCTTTAAAAAAGTCGAACATTTTCATGAAGTATTTCGGCTTCAAAAAATTTCAAAAATTTTCATGAAGTATTTCGGATTCAAAAAAGTCGAACATTTTCACGACAGGATTTCGGCGTTAAAAAAGTCGAACATTTTCATGAAGTATTTTAGCTTCAAAAAAGTTGAAAATTTTCATGAAAAGATTTCGGCTTCAAAAGAGTTGAAAATTTTCATGAAAAGATTTCGGCTTCAAAAAAGTTGAAAATTTTCATGAAAAGATTTCGGCTTCAAAAAAGTTGAAAATTTTCACGACAGGATTTCGGCTTTAAAAAAGTCGAACATTTTCATGAAGTATTTGGGCTTCAAAAAAGTTGAAAATTTTCACGAAAAGATTTCGGCTTTAAAAAAGTCGAACATTTTCATGAAGTATTTCGGCTTCAAAAAGGTTGAAAATTTTCACGACAGGATTTCGGCTTTAAAAAAGTCGAACATTTTCATGAAGTATTTCGGCTTCAAAAAAGTTGAACATTTTCATGAAGTATTTGGGCTTCAAAAAAGTTGAATATTTTCACGACAGGATTTCGGCTTTAAAAAAGTCGAACATATTCATGAAGTATTTCAGCTTCAAAAAAGTTGAAAATTTTCATGAAAAGATTTCGGCTTCAAAAAAGTTGAAAATTTTCATGAACAGATTTCGGCTTCAAAAAAGGTGAAAATTTTCACGACAGGATTTCGGCTTTAAAAAAGTCGAACATTTTCATGAAGTATTTCGACTTTAAAAAAGTTGAAAATTTTCATGAGGTATTTCGGCTTCAAAAAAGTTGAAAATTTTCACGACAGGATTTCGGCTTTAAAAAAGTCGAACATTTTCATGAAGTATTTCGGCTTCAAAAAATTTCAAAAATTTTCATGAAGTATTTCGGATTCAAAAAAGTCGAACATTTTCACGACAGGATTTCGGCGTTAAAAAAGTCGAACATTTTCATGAAGTATTTTAGCTTCAAAAAAGTTGAAAATTTTCATGAAAAGATTTCGGCTTCAAAAGAGTTGAAAATTTTCATGAAAAGATTTCGGCTTCAAAAAAGTTGAAAATTTTCATGAAAAGATTTCGGCTTCAAAAAAGTTGAAAATTTTCACGACAGGATTTCGGCTTTAAAAAAGTCGAACATTTTCATGAAGTATTTGGGCTTCAAAAAAGTTGAAAATTTTCACGAAAAGATTTCGGCTTTAAAAAAGTCGAACATTTTCATGAAGTATTTCGGCTTCAAAAAGGTTGAAAATTTTCACGACAGGATTTCGGCTTTAAAAAGTCGAACATTTTCATGAAGTATTTCGGCTTCAAAAAAGTTGAACATTTTCATGAAGTATTTGGGCTTCAAAAAAGTTGAATATTTTCACGACAGGATTTCGGCTTTAAAAAAGTCGAACATATTCATGAAGTATTTCAGCTTCAAAAAAGTTGAAAATTTTCATGAAAAGATTTCGGCTTCAAAAAAGTTGAAAATTTTCATGAACAGATTTCGGCTTCAAAAAAGGTGAAAATTTTCACGACAGGATTTCGGCTTTAAAAAAGTCGAACATTTTCATGAAGTATTTCGGCTTCAAAAAATTTCAAAAATTTTCATGAAGTATTTCGGATTCAAAAAAGTCGAACATTTTCACGACAGGATTTCGGCGTTAAAAAAGTCGAACATTTTCATGAAGTATTTTAGCTTCAAAAAAGTTGAAAATTTTCATGAAAAGATTTCGGCTTCAAAAGAGTTGAAAATTTTCATGAAAAGATTTCGGCTTCAAAAAAGTTGAAAATTTTCATGAAAAGATTTCGGCTTCAAAAAAGTTGAAAATTTTCACGACAGGATTTCGGCTTTAAAAAAGTTGAACATTTTCGTGAAGTATTTGGGCTTCAAAAAAGTTGAAAATTTTCACGACAGGATTTCGGCTTTAAAAAAGTCTAACATTTTCATGAAGTATTTCGGCTTCAAAAAGGTTACAAATTTTCATGACAGGATTTCGGCTTTAAAAAAGTCGAACATTTTCATGAAGTATTTCAACTTCAAAAAAGTTGAAAATTTTCATGAAAAGATTTCGGCTTCAAAAAAGTTGAAAATTTTCATGAAGTATTTGGGCTTCAAAAAAGTTGAATATTTTCACGACAGGATTTCGGCTTCAAAAAAGTCTAACATTTTCATGAAGTATTTCGGCTTCAAAAAGGTTACAAATTTTCATGACAGGATTTCGGCTTTAAAAAAGTCGAACATTTTCATGAAGTATTTCAGCTTCAAAAAAGTTGAAAATTTTCACGAAAGGATTTCGGCTTTAAAAAAGTCGAACATTTTCATGAAGTATTTCGGCTTCAAAAAGGTTGAAAATTTTCACGACAGGATTTCGGCTTTAAAAAAGTCAAACATTTTCATGAAGTATTTCGGCTTCAAAAAAGTTGAACATTTTCATGAAGTATTTGGGCTTCAAAAAAGTTGAAAATTTTCACGACAGGATTTCGGCTTTAAAAAAGTCGAACATTTTCATGAAGTATTTCAGCTTCAAAAAAGTTGAAAATTTTCATGAAAAGATTTCGGCTTCAAAAAAGTTGAAAATTTTCATGAAAAGATTTCGGCTTTAAAAGAGTTGAAAATTTTCACGACAGGATTTCTACTTTAAAAAAGTCGAACATTTTCATGAAGTATTTCGTCTTCAAAAAAGTTGAACATTTTCATGAAGTATTTGGGCTTCAAAAAAGTTGAATATTTTCACGACAGGATTTCGGCTTTAAAAAAGTCGAACATTTTCATGAAGTATTTCAGATTCAAAAAAGTTGAAAATTTTCATGAAAAGATTTCGGCTTCAAAAAAGTTGAAAATTTTCATGAAAAGATTTCGGCTTCAAAAAAGTTGAAAATTTTCATGAAAAGATTTCGGCTTCAAAAAAGTTGAAAATTTTCACGACAGGATTTCGGCTTTAAAAAAGTCGAACATTTTCATGAAGTATTTCAGCTTCAAAAAAGTTGAAAATTTTCATGAAAAGATTTCGGCTTCAAAAAAGTTGAAAATTTTCATGAAAAGATTTCGGCTTCAAAAAAGTTGAAAATTTTCACGACAGGATTTCGGCTTTAAAAAAGTCGAACATTTTCATGAAGTATTTCAGCTTCAAAAAAGTTGAAAATTTTCATGAAAAGATTTCGGCTTCAAAAAAGTTGAAAATTTTCATGAAAAGATTTCGGCTTTAAAAGAGTTGAAAATTTTCACGACAGGATTTCTACTTTAAAAAAGTCGAACATTTTCATGAAGTATTTCGGCTTTAAAAAAGTTGAAAATTTTCATGAGGTATTTCGGCTTCAAAAAAGTTGAAAATTTTCACGACAGGATTTCGGCGTTAAAAAAGTCGAACATTTTCATGAAGTATTTCAGATTCAAAAAAGTTGAAAATTTTCATGAAAAGATTTCGGATTCAAAAAAGTTGAAAATTTTCACGACAGGATTTCGACTTTAAAAAAGTCAAACATTTTCATGAAGTATTTCGGCTTCAAAAAGGTTGAAAATTTTCACGACAGTATTTCGGCTTCAAAAAAGTTGAATATTTTCATGAAGTATTTGGGCTTCAAAAAAGTTGAAAATTTTCACGACAGGATTTCAGCTTTAAAAAAGTCAAACATTTTCATGAAGTATTTCAGCTTCAAAAAAGTTGAAAATTTTCATGAAAAGATTTCGGCTTCAAAAAAGTTGAAAATTTTCATGAAAAGATTTCGGCTTCAAAAAAGTTGAAAATTGTCACGACAGGATTTCGGCTTTAAAAAAGTCGAACATTTTCATGAAGTATTTCAGCTTCTAAAAAGTTGAAAATTTTCATGAAAAGATTTCGGCTTCAAAAAAGTTGAAAATTTTCATGAAAAGATTTCGGCTTCAAAAAAGTTGAAAATTTTCACGACAGGATTTCGGCTTTAAAAAAGTCGAACATTTTCATGAAGTATTTGGGCTTCAAAAAAGTTGAAAATTTTCACGAAAAGATTTCGGCTTTAAAAAAGTCGAACATTTTCATGAAGTATTTCGGCTTCAAAAAGGTTGAAAATTTTCACGACAGGATGTCGGCTTTAAAAAAGTCGAACATTTTCATGAAGTATTTCGGCTCCAAAAAAGTTGAAAATTTTCATGAAAAGATTTCGGCTTCAAAAAAGTTGAAAATTTTCACGACAGGATTTCGGCTTTAAAAAAGTCGAACATTTTCATGAAGTATTTCGGATTCAAAAAAGTTGAAAATTTTCATGAAAAGATTTTGGCTTCAAAAAAGTTGAAAATTATCATGAAAAGATTTCGGCTTCAAAAAAGTTGAAAATTTTCACGACAGGATTTCGGCGTCAAAAAAGTCGAACATTTTCATGAAGTATTTCAGCTTCAAAAAAGTTGAAAATTTTCATGAAAAGATTTCGGCTTCAAAAAAGTTGAAAATTTTCATGAAAAGATTTCGGCTTCAAAAGAGTTGAAAATTTTCACGACAGGATTTCGACTTTAAAAAAGTCGAACATTTTCATGAAGTATTTCGGCTTCAAAAAAGTTGAAAATTTTCATGAAAAGATTTCGGCTTCAAAAAAGTTGAAAATTTTCATGAAAAGATTTCGGCTTTAAAAGAGTTGAAAATTTTCACGACAGGATTTCTACTTTAAAAAAGTCGAACATTTTCATGAAGTATTTCGGCTTTAAAAAAGTTGAATATTTTCATGAAGTATTTGGGCTTCAAAAAAGTTGAAAATTTTCAGGAAAGGATTTCGGCTTTAAAAAAGTCGAACATTTTCATGAAGTATTTCGGCTTCAAAAAGGTTGAAAATTTTCACGACAGGATTTCGGCTTTAAAAAAGTCGAACATTTTCATGAAGTATTTCGGCTTCAAAAAAGTTGAACATTTTCATGAAGTATTTGGACTTCAAAAAAGTTGAAAATTTTCACGACAGGATTTCGGCTTTAAAAAATTCGAACATTTTCATGAAGTATTTCAGATTCAAAAAAGTTGAAAATTTTCATGAAAAGATTTCGGCTTCAAAAAAGTTGAAAATTTTCATGAAAAGATTTCGGCTACAAAAAAGTTGAAAATTTTCACGACAGGATTTCGGCTTTAAAAAAGTCGAACATTTTCATGAAGTATTTCAGCTTCAAAAAAGTTGAAAATTTTCATGAAAAGATTTCGGCTTCAAAAAAGTTGAAAATTTTCATGAAAAGATTTCGGCTTTAAAAGAGTTGAAAATTTTCACGACAGGATTTCTACTTTAAAAAAGTCGAACATTTTCATGAAGTATTTCGGCTTTAAAAAAGTTGAAAATTTTCATGAGGTATTTCGGCTTCAAAAAAGTTGAAAATTTTCACGACAGGATTTCGGCGTTAAAAAAGTCGAACATTTTCATGAAGTATTTCAGATTCAAAAAAGTTGAAAATTTTCATGAAAAGATTTCGGCTTCAAAAAAGTTGAAAATTTTCATGAAAAGATTTCGGATTCAAAAAAGTTGAAAATTTTCATGAAAAGATTTCGGCTTCAAAAAAGGTGAAAATTTTCACGACAGGATTTCGGCTTTAAAAAAGTCGAACATTTTCATGAAGTATTTCGGCTTCAAAAAATTTCAAAAATTTTCATGAAGTATTTCGGATTCAAAAAAGTCGAACATTTTCACGACAGGATTTCGGCGTTAAAAAAGTCGAACATTTTCATGAAGTATTTTAGCTTCAAAAAAGTTGAAAATTTTCATGAAAAGATTTCGGCTTCAAAAGAGTTGAAAATTTTCATGAAAAGATTTCGGCTTCAAAAAAGTTGAAAATTTTCATGAAAAGATTTCGGCTTCAAAAAAGTTGAAAATTTTCAGGACAGGATTTCGGCTTTAAAAAAGTCGAACATTTTCATGAAGTATTTGGGCTTCAAAAAAGTTGAAAATTTTCATGAAAAGATTTCGGCTTTAAAAAAGTCGAACATTTTCATGAAGTATTTCGGCTTCAAAAAAGTTGAACATTTTCATGAAGTATTTGGGCTTCAAAAAAGTTGAAAATTTTCACGACAGGATTTCGGCTTTAAAAAATTCGAACATTTTCATGAAGTATTTCAGATTCAAAAAAGTTGAAAATTTTCATGAAAAGATTTCGGCTTCAAAAAAGTTGAAAATTTTCACGACAGGATTTCGGCTTCAAAAAAGTCTAACATTTTCATGAAGTATTTCGGCTTCAAAAAGGTTACAAATTTTCATGACAGGATTTCGGCTTTAAAAAAGTCGAACATTTTCATGAAGTATTTCGGCTTCAAAAAAGTTGAACATTTTCATGAAGTATTTGGGCTTCAAAAAAGTTGAAAATTTTCACGACAGGATTTCGGCTTTAAAAAATTCGAACATTTTCATGAAGTATTTCAGATTCAAAAAAGTTGAAAATTTTCATGAAAAGATT
>NW_026870220.1:2500-12500 GCF_963584025.1 Labrus mixtus
CACAGCAAACAGCTCTGATCAGTGTTATCGGAGAAAAAGTTTGTATGTAATCAACCTGCAGATCACAGCTCTGCTCGGACACATTTTATAAGATAACGTATGTGCTGTGTGTCCACTCACAGCGCGCTAATGACCTCAGAGCGTCTCACCGTGCTAATTGTTGCTACGTGAAGAATGTTAACCTCCACTTCGAGGGGTAAGAAAGTCTGTCTACAAACCCCCCAATGATGAGAAAAGTCCATCCTCTCTGTCTTCCTGCCTGCTCCACTTTTTAGAAAATGGCTCAAACAGGCCGTTTGGAGATTTTCCCTTCATGACATCACAAAGGGCAGTAGCCCCTCCCCCAGGTGGGTGACACTCCCACAGCTAGGTGTTTGTTCTGCCCTCTGAGTCTGCCTTCTCACCGTAAACAATAGGACATGGAGCGAGAAAGACCGAGTACACCCAAGCCCTTCCAGAGAGGGGGCGTGGTCAGACACAGCTCATTTACATATTTAAAGGTACAGTCACAGAAACAGCCTGTTCTGAGCAGGGCTGAAATAGAGGGGTTTATAGACATGATCAAATACAGGATCAGAGTGGATTTAGAACAAGAAACTTCACACACATGTTGAAGAGGAGCTCTGACACTTATTTACACTGAAGAAGAGGAGGAGGAGGAGGAGAATATGTCACCTTTAATAAAAACAACATAGATACTAGAACAGCACCGTGTTACCTCAGCCTGATGACAGCTCATCAATATGATTGACAGATTGGACTCCTGACAGAGAGGCGGGCTTTAATCAAATCAAACAAACTATAAAGATGGTGCTGCATTCAGGGACTCCTGGAACTAAAAGTGTGCACTGCATGTAAACAATATTAGAAAAGAGGTTCACCGCAGACAAACTGTGACCCTTAAAGAAGTAAGTACAGTCTCTCTGTTTCCTGACTCCTCCCACAGCGTCAGCGTGAGGGGACGCTCTGAGGGATATTAAACACAGACGCTCGCAGCATTAATGCCATTTCCTTCTCATTAAGCTAAACAGGATGGAGCATTAAACATGCAGGTGTGTGTGTGTGTGTGTGTGTGTGTGTGTGTGTGTGTGTGTGTGTGTGTGTGTGTGTGTGTGTGTGTGTGTGTGTGTTAAGGCAAGAGGTAATGATGTATTAGTGAGAGCAGGATGGTCTCTGGAGTCATTCATCACAATAAGACAGCTGAGGGACAGAGACATCAGTCAGCCTGAAACAAAACACACACACACACACACACACACACACACACACACACACACACACACACACACACACGCACAGATAGACAGATAGACAGACAGACAGACAGACATGGCGTCCATGTTTGACTCCATGCACAGGGTTTCCCTCACACTTGCAGATGTGTCAGCGCTCGGTGCTGACAGGAAGTGTCAGATTTAAAAAACAACAGATGTCTCTCCTCCGAGTCGAGCTCAATCCAAACTTCTGTTTTTACATTCAGACGATAACGAAGCATTTCTTCATCAATACTGAGAGAACAGACACTGAGGTGTGTGTGTGTTTAACGAGCAGTGTGTGCATGTTGTTAGTCTGAGCAGCTGATTGAAAGGAGACTGAAGGAGACGATGTGAGGGGTTGTTTGTTTGTTTGTTTGTTTGTTTGTTTGTTTGTTTGTTTGTTTGTTTGGAGTCCATCTGTTCTAAGGATTACAGATCTGTGGAGCCAACAACCTGCAGCCTCTTCACAATCCTCTCCGTCTCTCTTGAACCATGCAGACCTCCTCGGTGTTAAACTGAGTCTGTGTGTAATGTTGTTGATGATGATGATGTCGCTTCAGGGACAGGGGGCGGGCCCTCGAGCGGTGTCTGGAGAGCGGACAGTACTCCTCCATCATGTTCATGTTTGCTGTGACATTTTTCCTCCTCAGGCCTGAGTGGACGTGAAGACGCGTCCCCGGAGGACAGAGAGTGCTGTAATATCATGTAGAAGACGGCGTGCGGCGCCTGAAGGGCGGTTACACGGGGGTGAATGTGCGTATAGAAAACAGAGGAGATGGTTATGGAAGAGGTCGTGTTTAGCAGTGAATCATACGGCGTTTTCAAACATTTAGAGATTAAATCTTTCTGTTCTGAGTTGAATGGGAAAGCGCTGACGGGCTGCGGCGTGCACAGACTGTCAGAGTCCGAGGTCATAATGACGGTTTGAACCTTTTTATAAATGCATCCTGTAGTTCAACATATTCACATGAAGAAGAACACGCTGCATGAAGGAGAAACACCTTCCACTCTCAGCTCGTCTCTCTCTCTCTTCATCCATGTTTTAGATTTCACAGCGGGGCGCCGTGCGTCCAGGAAGCTTTATAGAGTTTAGTTTAGTTCATTATTGTGTCACACATTCATCCATATGCCCAGCCCGCATTACATCACACCATAAATTAAAAAGGTTCCTGGATCAGAGTGCTCTATAAACTATATTCATTCTCAAGAAACAAAAAGAGAAAGCAAGAAGTCAAACTAATCAAACAGAATATCCTGTCTTCTTTTTCATTTAATATTTCTGATTTTACTTCATGAAACAATAATTCTCTTAAATCATCAGATTTTGTACAATGCAAAAGAAAAGATGAAATGAAACGATTGAAGTCTTTGGTAAGAAGAAGATCTTATTATTATTTACATCTTGTAGTGTTGTTGGTGTTGTCTTTAAGTTCTTCACCAGTCGGTGTCGTCTCTCTGACTCTGGTATTTTAGAAAATGAAAATAAATGAACACAAAAGAGAAACGGGCAGCGAGCGTTTTCCACATGAGGTCTGGTGGCGTCCCCGCGCGGCGCCCGCACGATGTGATCCGTGCACGTCGTGTTTGTGGAGTTTTTTCATCTGGCAGCTCACGGCTGATGTTGGCAGGTGCCTCCGTTTGTTTACCAGCTCTTTGGCAGCAGAGCTAAGAATCTGGATCTGGACCCCGGCGTTTGGCCTTTTTTAACTTTAACATCTATCAGCTAATTATGATGAACGAGCAGCTAATCAGTTCATCCCGCTCGGCCCGAGTCCAGAAACACAGCGCTGACCACACACATCTCCACACAGAACCCAGCCTGAGGGGGAGCGTTCCAACACGAGTGTGAAATATATCTGCCTGTTGGCCTCCCCCCCTCCCCCTCAGCCCCCCTCCTCTCTTGTATCTCTGAACCCCCCGAGGAGCCGAGCAGCCCGGTGGTTTCTGTCAGACTTCACAAGCAGCCAGGAGGAGGGTCAGAGGGCAGAGACTCATCCCAGAAACAGAGCACCGTCTGGGGGATAGGAGGGCCCAGCGGAGAGCCTGCAGATCAAGGATGCACTCATTTACCCGTGACAGAAGAGAGAGGGAGGCAGGGAGGAGAGAGAGGGAGATGAGAGGAGCAAGCGGGACAGAAGGTGAGGAGTTAAGAAGAGGAAGGAGAGATAAGAAGCAGGAGGGGGGAGGAATGAATGAATATGAGAGTAAAAGATAAAAATAGGAAGCAAGGGATGATAGAGGATAAGCTGAGAAAGAGCCAGAAGATAGCAAGGAGAGGAGAAAGGAAAGAAGGAAGGAGGGAAAGAGGAACATTAGAAGAAGCACAGCTGATGGGTAAAGACAAAAGAGGAGAAACGAGACAGAAGAAGGAAAAGAAGAAAGTGGAGATGAAAAGGGGAGAAGAAGAGGAGGGAGATGAGAGGAGGACGGGCTGGAAGGAGAAAGGGAAGGAGATGAGGAGGAGCAGACACGAAACAGGACAGTCAAGTCAAGGAGACATAAAGAAGAGGGAGAAAAGGAAGGACAAGAGGGAAGGAGAGAAAGGAGTCGAGGAGGAAAACCAAGGAAAGCAGAGACGAGGAGTAGAGGGGAGAGAGTAAAAAACAGGATGAGAACAGGAGACGAGGGAAAAGAGAGGAGAAGTCAAGTGTGAGCGTCTCTGAGGAGTCGAGTCTTTGAAAGGAGGAGCAGCTTGATTACGATGCTCAGAGGAGAGAGGGAGCGCTCTCTCTCTCTCTCTCTCTCTCTCTCTTTATTATTGATAAGAGGAGCGTGGACACCAAAGAGAGGAGCATCAAACAGAGTGTGTGCAGATCCTGCAGGTTCCCCAGAGTGTGTGCATGCGGGGCCCTGAACCCCCCCCCCCCCCCCCCCCCCCCGCCCACAGCTCCCCCGGGTCAGCTCATCTTCATATCAACAGACAGTCAGAGGAGAGAGAGAGAGAGAGGAGCAGAGGGGCGAGCGAGGAGCAGGCAGTGATGCACATGACATGCTCAGCTTCATGCATGAAGTTTAAAACGATCTCTAAGAATAAAAAACGACGAGGCTGGAGGAGCACGCACCAACGCACGAGCATATTCTGCTCACCATGGCGTGGGTCAGAGTCCGTCCCAGATCATACACTATCATAAAAACCATAAAAAGATGAGACAGGACTTATCAAACTGACGTTCAGCTGCAGCCGACACTCTGCCTCCAAAAGGACGTTTCAGAGCGCTGAGCGTCTCATCAGATCAAACCTGAAACAACATCAACAGGTTTCTCTGCATTCAGCACGTCGAGGTCAGCGCTGTATACATGAAGAGCTGAAGGACGCCACGTGAAGCGTGTGAGGCGATCCCAGAGAAATCATTCACAGGCTCGTTAGCACAAACGCACGCCGCCTGCGTTACATCAATCAGAGCGCTGCTGCTTTGGGAAGAGATGTGTCTGTGTGTGTGTGTGTGTGTGTGTGTGGGTGTGTGTCCACACCCACACACTGGTCATGTAAACCAGACGTAGGTAGCCTCGGTCGCTGCAGGAAGGGAAGAGGAGACGAAGTGAAGGACGAGCAGACTCTCTGTGGCAGCTGTAATAAATCCTCGCTCGCCCATTTTCTCTCTTGTTTTTGTGTCTGCAGGACTCATCGGATCAAATCGATTCCTCGCTCCCTCAGAACTTTCATCTCACAGCAGATTGGTATTAATGACAGTTTGGGGAGTAGAAGGCTTCAAGACGAGAAAGTCTGACATAGAATCTGACACTTTGGTGTTTGGAAAGTTTCCATCCCTGCATGTTGCTCACATCAGATCGAGCTGTGGAGGAAGACGATCTAAATGAACAGTTAGGGGTCATATTAGGGACCCGGGACCGGATCCAAGTCCGCCTGACCCCAAAGTCAAGAGAGGCATGATTCATGTTCACTCCAGGATCTAAACGGCTCACTACAATAACTACAACTTTGACAATGTGTGTGTGTGTGTGTGTGTGTGTGTGTGTGTGTGTGTGTATGTGTGTGTGTGTGTGTGTGTGTGTGTGTGTGTGTGTCTGTGTCTGTGTGTGTGTGTGTGTCTGTGTCTGTGTGTGTGTGTGTGTGTGTGTGTGTGTGTGTGTGTGTGTGTGTGTGTGTGTGTGTGAGATTATATATGTGCATCGATGAGAGAGTGTAAATATATATTTGCCTGTATGAGCTTTTCAGTTGCAAAAATCTACCACCGTCAGGAGATCGACCCCTGGTTTACAAACACACACACACACAGACAGTGTAGATTCACGCGTGAACGACCGGCGCCTCAAACATCACGACGCGAACGTAGAAACGTGTTTTACATTCGTCAAACGACGGCTGAGTGCACGAATACATGAATTTATTAATGAGTGAGTTAGTATGGGAAGAAGAGCGTCCATTATTAATTAATGAGAGAGAGGGAGGAGGGCTTCATTAATAAATATGATTTATATTCACACATTATTTATTTATCTTCATCCAATAAACTCATCAAACATTTCATCAGAAAGAAATCTGAAACAAGAAGGAGTTAATGGATTCATTATTAAAACTCAGAGTCTGATCCACCAGAGGTTACCCCCCTTTCTGCAAATCAGTATTACTGCAAAAATAACCCCCAATTTCCAAAGAACTACAAGATCACAAGAGAACTACAAGATCACTAAAGAACTACAAGATCACAGGAGAACTACAAGATCACAAGAGAACTACAAGATCACAGGAGAACTACAAGATCACAGGAGAACTACAAGATCACAGGAGAACTACAAGATCACAGGAGAACTACAAGATCACAAGAGAACTACAAGATCACAGGAGAACTACAAGATCACTAAAGAACTACAAGATCACAGGAGAACTACAAGATCACAGGAAAACTACAAGATCACAAGAGAACTACAAGATCACAAGAGAACTACAAGATCACAGGAGAACTACAAGATCACTAAAGAACTACAAGATCACAGGAGAACTACAAGATCACAAGAGAACTACAAGATCACAGAGAACTACAAGATCACAAGAGAACTACAAGATCACAGAGAACTACAAGATCACAAGAGAACTACAAGATCACTAAAGAACTACAAGATCACAGAGAACTACAAGATCACAAGAGAACTACAAGATCACAGAGAACTACAAGATCACAGGAGAACTACAAGATCACTAAAGAACTACAAGATCACAAGAGAACTACAAGATCACAGGAGAACTACAAGATCACAAGAGAACTACAAGATCAAAGGAGAACTACAAGATCACAGGAGAACTACAAGATCACAAGAGAACTACAAGATCACAGGAGAACTACAAGATCACTAAAGAACTACAAGATCACAGGAAGAACTACAAGATCACAGGAGAACTACAAGATCACAGGAGAACTACAAGATCACAGGAGAACTACAAGATCACTAAAGA
Source organism: Labrus mixtus (assembly GCF_963584025.1). NCBI lineage: Eukaryota > Metazoa > Chordata > Actinopteri > Labriformes > Labridae > Labrus > Labrus mixtus. The sequence continues at coordinate 9,170 of NW_026870220.1, forward strand.
ACTACAAGATCACTAAAGAACTACAAGATCACAAGAGAACTACAAGATCACAGGAGAACTACAAGATCACAGGAGAACTACAAGATCACAAGAGAACTATAAGATCACAAGAGAACTACAAGATCACAAGAGAACTATAAGATCACAAGAGAACTACAAGATCACAGAGAACTACAAGATCACATGAGCACTACAAGATCACAGAGAACTACAAGATCACAAGAGAACTACAAGATCACAGGAGAACTACAAGATCACAGGAGAACTACAAGATCACAGGAGAACTACAAGATCACAGAGAACTACAAGATCACAGGAGAACTACAAGATCACAGGAGAACTACAAGATCACAGAGAACTACAAGATCACAGGAAAACTACAAGATCACAAGAGAACTACAAGATCACAGGAGAGCTACAAGATCACAGAGAACTACAAGATCACAGAGAACTACAAGATCACACACAGAGAACTACAAGATCACAGGAGAGCTACAAGATCACAAGAGAACTACAAGATCACAGAGAACTACAAGATCACAGGAGAACTACAAGATCACAGGAGAACTACAAGATCACAGGAGAACTACAAGATCACAGAGAACTACAAGATCACAGGAGAACTACAAGATCACAGAGAACTACAAGATCACAGGAGAGCTACAAGATCACAGGAGAGCTACAAGATCACAAGAGAACTACAAGATCACAGGAGAACTGCAAGATCACATAGAACTACAAGATCACAGGAGAACTACAAGATCACAAGAGAACTACAAGATCACAGGAGAACTGCAAGATCACAGGAGAACTACAAGATCACAGAGAACTACAAGATCACAGGAGAACTACAAGATCACAGAGAACTACAAGATCACAGAGAACTACACTTGCAGTGAGCTCTGTAAAAAAGAGAAGTGGTTGAAACATTTGTTGAGGACATAATTGAGGGATGAAGAGAGAAACTTTAAATATTTAGACGAGGGGACGGGATGAATGAAACGATGAGTGAGCGAGGCTTTAAGGAGACGGTTACACATTTGACTGATGGACTTCTTGTCTGTAAATGGAGGAAAGTGTTCCTTTCTTCCTGTTTGTATTAAATGAAAGTGAAGTGAGCCACTTGAAGCTGCCATTAACGCCCCTCTCCTCCTCCGTCTGCTCGCCGTATCCACGCTCAAAGACATGCAAACGCTCCGCCGCGTCTGAGACATCGGGCTGTGTTTATAATATTCCATTAAAGGAGCCATTAGGATAATTACAACATGTCGTCTTTAAGTGTGAACCCTCCTCCTCTCGTTGTTCCACCCCAACGCCTCGTTCACCTCCTCCGGCCTCGTGTGACGGAGAGGTGGAGGCGCACGCCGCAGCGCTAACAGGGAGAGATGAATCTAACGGGAGTGTATTTTATAAAAGAGAAAGGGTGGGGGGGGGGAGCGGTTCAGCCGGAGTCCTGGACTCTCTTCAGTCCCTGTTTGTGTTGTTGTTGTTTTCTGGATGATGAAGAGGAACGCAGCGAGGCCTCGCCGGAGACGTTTATCACATCTGATCTCGACCGCAGACGAGGGGAAAATGAAAAAGGGATATTTGTGTTTGCTCCCTTGGAAACAGCGACCTGTCCCATTTATACACACACACACACACACACACACACACACACACACAGACACACAGACACACACACACACACACACAGACACACACACACACACAGACACACACAGACACACAGACACACACACACACACAGACACACACAGACACACAGACACACAGACACACACACACACACACACACACACACACACAGACACACAGACACACACACACACACACACACACACACACACACACACACACACACACACACACACACACAGACACACAGACACACACACACACACACACACACACACACACACACACACACACACACACACACACAGACACACACAGACACACACACACACACACACACACACACACAGACACACACAGACACACAGACACACACACACACACACACACACACACAGACACACAGACACACACACACACACACACACACACACACACAGACACACAGACACACACACACACACACACACACACACACACACAGACACACACACACACACAGACACACACAGACACACAGACACACACACACACACACACAGACACACAGACACACACACACACACACACACACACACACACAGACACACAGACACACACACACACACACACACACAGACACACACACACACACACACACACACACAGACACACAGACACACACACACACACACACACACACACACACACACAGACACACACACACACACAGACACACACAGACACACAGACACACACACACACACACACAGACACACAGACACACACACACACACACACACACACACACACAGACACACAGACACACACACACACACACACACACACACACACACAGACACACACACACACACACACACACACACACAGACACACACACACACACACACACACACACAGACACACACACACACACACACACACACACACACACAGACACACACACACACACACACACACACACACACAGACACACACACACACACACACACACACAGTCTGTTTCTGGAGGAAAGTAAAGAATGATCGTGGCTCTTAAATCAACGGGAACACGACGGGGAAAAGTGAGACAGCATCTTCTCCTCTCCTTGACCGAACAGTCTGTGTGTGGTATTAAATGACTTACACAGATCACCTGTGTTCTACAGTCCACAGGTGACAGGACACGTGAGGAAGATGATGATACAGATTAAATTACCTCATCTGGTTCAACAATATCCACACCTGTGTCCATAAAACCTGCACCTTCTATTGGATCTACTTTAAAGGAAGAATGTGCGACTTTTTGATCCAGTAGAGGTCGCCCTTGAGCTCCAGCATGAAACCAAAACAAACTGCTGTTTGGCCACGCCTCCTCCATCCTGAAGCCTCCGTTCTCCTCTAGAGACACACCTCCAACCCCTCTCCACTCACGATCAAGAGTTTTGCGCAAGCAGCGGACAAAGTTGTTCTCGGCTCGAGCTGAGATCACCTGTGTCCTCCATTGTTGTGTTAGCATGCTAATGTTAGCGCTCTTTAGTTAGCTCGTAGCTTCACATTGTTTTGTTAGCATGCTAATGTTAGCGCTCTTTAGTTAGCTCGTAGCTTCACATTGTTTTGTTAGCATGCTAATGTTAGCGCTCTTTAGTTAGCTCGTAGCTTCACATTGTTGTGTTAGCATGCTAATGTTAGCGCTCTTTAGTTAGCTCGTAGC